>NC_092213.1:53006989-53074113 GCF_043381705.1 Parasteatoda tepidariorum | reverse complement strand
ATATTACCGTGATTACAGAGCACGGAAGCGAGCGGAGCAGGAAAAAGAGTCGTTGAATAGAACTAGTGATCCTTCTACGACTGCTGATTCTTCTACAATTAACGTCGCAGGTTGCGAAATTTAACTTCTTCTGAGCGGAGGGACTCCACGCACTATTTTTTTCACTTCATCAGCTCACCCAGTATACTCAGTTTGGGTGACTAACTGACAACCTATAGTTACATTAATTAGAGTAATGTCAATATTTTCGTATATAGTACATGTAATTTTGAAAATAGAAATGTACGCGGGAGTGAGATTCGAGTAATTCCTCATTTGGAAAAAATATAATTAAGAACATAAACTTTAAAAATAAAAGAAAATAATTGTTACTGGTCAAACGAATTATAAGAAATCATTTTTAATAACGTGCATTTAATATGATAAAAACTACTAACTTTAATTCAGCAATTCGTTTCAATACATTTGCTAAGTAAAATACTTGAGGCTCAAAGTTTAAAACTGTTTATTTTTCTCTTTTTAAAATGCGGTTATTTTTAAATAAATTTCGAAAGTTTAATATAGTATTCGAAGGAATGTTTTTATAACAAGAGTTTATAAGTTAAGAAAAATGCTTAATCTAATTATAAAATTGCTCTTACCAAAACTGCCAGATTCTAAAATATATTTTAGTTAAAGCATCCTTTGAAAGTAAATTGTTTTTTTTCCTTGTCAAAAAAAGTAGAAATAAGTGGTAAAAATTTCAGTTTGAAACATCTTTCTATTTTATAACAATAATTAAAGAAAAAGAAAAAAAAAACCCAATTTTTTCTAGCTTTGAAATCTATATATCATCAAAATTTCAGCTCAACTACACTATTATTTATAGATACTTGTACTCTGTATCTATAAATAATAGCGAAAAGAAAAACATAGGGGTATAGTTTTCTGAATTCTGTTTATAAATCGTCCCGCAGTTGTAAGAAACGATTCACAGTCATCGAAGTCAAGCATCATTGGCAGTGGTCAGTGAGTGGGTGACAACTTTGATCAACCTTAAAAGAGACCGAGGACCTCTTTAAAATGTTCTAACTTAAATGCTCGACGTCACGCATAGACCAAAGTCTATCAAAGTGGGGGAACCATGCAGAAAATCAAAATTGTGACTCGTATTGCATGTCTACAAAATTGCATACCTTCGAATCATTCCCAGGGATGTTTCAGGGACGTAAATAAAGTGCTACTACTACTGTTTATAAATCTAGTTTCAATATCATAACATTTCTATATTATTTAGAAAGCTAATCAACAGACAGTGCCTCTGGCTGAATAAAACTATATAACATGGTTCACTGTTGCCTGTGCATTTATTTGTTTTTTTTTAGACTACGTATTGCCATTTTGTTCTCACAAATAGTGTTTTTTTAATTTTTATTTAATTACCTTAATAGTTATTTTTTCTCAGAGAAAAACAACTATGTTAAAATCACCTGTTAAAATATTTGGAAATCAATTTCGAGACATTATGAGAATAAACAACCTTGTTTTCTTTGCAAAACGTAGCAAACCAATACTTCTTAGAAGAGAGAAGGCTTCAGCACGGGTTACCACGAAAAAGAAATTTGATCCTTTAGTAGTCCAAACGTAACGACATTTCTTGTATTTTCCCCCTCTGCTCAGCGTAATGACCCGAGTGTAGTGATATTTTTCCTATGTACCTCCAATACGCAGTTTATGTTCGTTAAGTCGGACTACTAAGTTGATCCGTGCTGACGCCTTCTCTCTTCTAGGAGGTGTTGAGCAAACAGTATAGACTTTTTTTTATCTTGTTCCGTTTAACCTTCATTGATTGTTCAAATCGTACCCAGTATTAAAACTAAATGAGAACGAATTTTTAACCGTATTAAGTAATCTCGATGAAGTTTTATGTCTTTCTTCAAAAATTTTAAAATATACGCACTTAATGTTGTCGCTGAAACATGTAAATCATTATTCTACAAAATTCTTTGTTAAACCACAATATTTAAGAGAAAAGAATATACCTAAATATATCCTCTATATCATCCAAGAAAATCTATTTCTGTTTCTGACATTCAAGAGCTTTTCCACTGAATCAACATTCCTTTTTTATTTACTCATCTCATTTGACTTGACTGAAATTGTTAACATTATACTTCAAACAAGCAAAGATAAATAAAAATTATCATGTGGTTACACATTAAATATTTGACTATCGTTTTATTGTTTGCACGGAATTAGAGCGACAACAAAAGAATTTTTGATTATAATTGTTACTTTTTAATACGACAAAGAATGTTACATATTTTGTAAGTCAAATATTTTAGAAAATACATAATATGTATTTAAAATAATTGATGTACTTAAAAAAGTATTTTTCAATTGTAGTTTAATGCTGTTCGAGTTTATGTCAATTGTATTGTGTCATCGTTTATTTTAAAACTTATAAATATGTAGGAATTTTTAATATTTTGTTAATATTCGTTGCTTTCTAATATAAATATTTTAATTATTAATTTAGTGGAAAAAGTTTGAATAAATTGATTAAAATTAACTCATTCCTAAATAAGGAGTTTTAACATAAATAAAATAATAACAGTTGAAAGAAAATAATTTGCATAATTATCTTCCTGATAATAATTAACATTTTCTTTTATGCTCTCGACTGCTTTTTTTAAACCCATTTAGACTAAATATTAATTTCTTGTTTTTAAAGTAAAATAAAACTATGTTTTTCTCTCTTAAAAACCTTTTAAGTTTGTTTCTACGTCAAATCAAACAGGAGATATGATGGTTTAAAAGCTAATTTATTTTGGTTATTTTAATGATAATGATCCTTTTCCTCAAACTATTTTTTCAGTTATTTTCCTTCATTTTAAATGTAATATCTCAAAATGTCTTTGCTTGAATAACTTGTTTTGCATGAATTCCTTCTGTAAGTACGTCTAGAGAATAAACAACTGACTAGTCGTTTAAACTATTATTTTATATTTTACTGCTAAAATAAAAATAACTAATTTCCTTTCTTGGCCTTTTCTGCCAAATATGTTTCGATATTTGATGGAAAATATCTAAATATTAATATTATATCTAAAGTGTTGTTTACTAACTAAGTTAAGTTTTTATGAGTATTATAAAACAAGAATGATGAATTCGTGAGTTATTTTAACAAAGCAATGTGATATTAAAAAAGGTTGATTCTCGGTCTTTTTTGATCAGTTTCTCCCATATATTTTCTAAAAATTTTTTCTTCATGCTTTTCTGTATTCATACCATGTTTTAGCGTATAATACAAATATAAATTGAACTAAAACATTTCAAAATTTTTCCTCCAAAGATATTCGGGTACCTTAATCCAATCTAAAAATATATCATTCAAGTGACAATTCGTTTTCTTTTCAATTAAAAAGTGTAACATTTGAGAACATTAAGTATCAAGTTCACAATTCGCTGTAATTAAGTGTAATTTTAAAATATACAAAAGTTTCTTGATATATCTTAAATTTCAGTCTCATTCGACCAAAAAACTATGTGATATGGTCCTTAATAAGCCTTAAAGTTCTAGATATCATCATCAAATCTAATCCTCATCATACAGTGCATCAAATATTAATTGTAAGAGAATATTTGCATCATCAGTGTTTTTCTTTAAATAGCTTACAATGTTAGAAATGCAGTTATGCAACAGTCAGTCACCATTTCCTTAGCTTTATGGGTTTGAAACTGTTTACAAGTGGTATGGTTAAAATACAGATGGTACACGGTTTTGAATTCCTTTACAACTAGCATAGTTTCAACATCGTAAAAATAAAGTTTTGTCGTGCTTTAGTGTTGAGTTATGTTAGGCTTTTTCAAGTAATAGACATTGGAGTTAGGTTGTGACTGTATGTTTTGTCACATGAACCGTGGAATGTAGCTTAATTAGCTTATCTAGTGGTTCCATTATCATGAGGGATCCTCATGATAATGGAACCACTAGAAGTTTTTGGATTAAGCAGTTCCGTGGTGATGTCATCGTTGCGTGAATGAAAATTTCGTATTCCAATAATGCTGGATCTCCAATTTAGGAGTACCGGACACAGAAAACTCATGTGTTGAAGAAATGGAGGAAATACTATTTGTCAAAATTGGGATTCGAACCTTGGTTTAGCCGAACATGAGAATGTAAGGTTAAGCCTCTAAGCTAGAATATCTCGCAAACAGCAAGGAACTTAGTAGCTTTACAAGATCTAATATATAACAATTACTATTAGGCATCCACTGTTGTGTTAGATATCCGATGATAGAAAATAAAAATATTAATTCATAATCCTTATCACACAGCCACGTGCTCAGTTCTCATTGGCTGTGGTCATATTTAGCATGCATAAAGGTTGTTTAACTCTATTAGATTAAAATAGCGAATAAATTTTTTTCTCATAGTTAAAATTTTGAACATGTTAATTTTTATGATTTTTTTTTTAATGTCAGTTGAATGAAGTGTAAAATAACAATTAAAGAAATGCATTTTTTACCATTTTTTTCGACAGTTTGCTTGCAGTATAAAAAAAAGTTTACAACAATAAAATCAGTGAAAATAAAATAATTAAAAGACATGTGTATTAGATTTAATTAAAAAAAACACGTGAAAGCTTGAGTATCATCTAAAAGTCTATGGTTGTAGTGTCTATGGTTTATTTAGATGAATCTATGAGAAAAGGTGGGTTGAACAAGTAATTTAAATCGGATTCAGTTTAGAACTTTTTCAATGTATTTAAACGTAATTTAATTTTTCTCAAGATGATTCCTAAAAATGCTAATGTGCATAAAAAGTATAAAAAAAGCTTTTCAACTTCATTTTAATAAAAACTTAATTTAGTATTTTGTATTAGAATTGAGATTATCAAAAATACTGAATGTTTGCTATTAAAAGCGGAATGCATATTTTGGTATTGGTCAAATTATCAGAGAAACGAAAATGAAGCATTTATTATTATTATCATTCTTTTGTGGAAGTGTAAGATATGCATGGGAACTCTCTTTGAACTAATGCATAAACAAATTAACTTTTAACCATTATCACATAACTGGGCCCATTAATTATATTTTTTTGAATTTCACTATTTTTCTCACATCATTAAAAAATATGGATTGCCTTCACATCATTAAAAAATATGGATTGAAAAATGTATGTCTGAGTGAAACAAACAATTGTCTCCCACCACTCTAAGTATAAAATAGTAGAAACCTATACCGAAATAAATTATTTCTAGATATTTCTGAATTGTTTCAAACCTAAAATAAATCAAAAGCATTTAAATAAAAAGCTTAAATTATTGCCCATCAAACGAAACAAAAGGGTAAAACGAACTAGTTTAAAGTTCGAAATATATTACCGTTGCCCATTAACACTTTTCTTTCTCCTCCCCGAAGTGTTATTAAAGGTGAAAAACGGACAATGACTTTTATTAGCTGCAATCAAAAACTACAAAAGTTTAAAGTGTTTTTTATTTTTAATCTTTAACAATAAAATACACCATTTGGCATTTGAACAATAGATTGCTAGAATTGTTATAGAAATTCTTTTATTTTATGTTGAAGTTTCGTAAAAATAGATGAACCATTAAAATAAGAAATAAAAATGTAGTGTATATGTATATAATTTGCTTTGAAGAAATGAATGTTCTTAAATATTTTTCAATTTCCATGATGATGATGAGTATCATTATTAAAAATGTCGTCACAGTCGGGTTTAAATTTGATTTATAATATTCAGTGCTCAAAATTAAGAAACATGTTTATATAAACTAGTTGTTTTAATTCTCTAACTTTCCGCTCTTAACTAGTTGTTTTAATTCTCTTAAATTCAAAACAAAAAGCGACATATTCATCAGAAACAAATTAAACTTGAAATAGAAGCGAGAATATAACTAATTTAGATCGCTGAACAAAACAATTTTATTTAGATTTCTTTTCATTTGCTTTTTAAAATAAAGCGATAGAAATTCCAGCTTATAGCTCGAACGCAATTAAATATTAAATAAATCACTCAAATTTGAGCGAAAACCACTCAAGTATTGCTGAAATAAATATCACACAAGTTCGAGTGAACGCAAAGAAAGAATTTGGCTCAAATATGAGTGTATTTCACTCAAGTTGAGTTAAAAAAATTTCACTCTTTTTTTGAGTAAGGGAAATCACTCTTTCACTTTAAAAGAGTGCTCATGTTACCGTTATAATCACTATATTTATTTATTTTATAACGAAAATATTATAGTTTTTGTCAGAGGTGGAACATAATCATTGGGTGATGTTGACTATAATTCAATCTAAGATCCCACTGAACACAACCTTATTGTTTACACACGCATTTACCTACATTAAATTAGTTAATATGCATTCATTAAAAAGTTACAGTTAATTCAATTGTGCTTTGAATAGCATTACAAGTTAAAATTAGTAGGGATTTTTTTATTATTGCCATTATCTACATAAAAAAAGTAATTGTTAATATAAGATGTCTCAAAGATCTTCTCAATTTTGACACACAATATTACCTGATATAAATAAAGTATAGTAATCTGCTAAAATATAACCTCATACAAATTTTCTTTATATTAAATAAAATACTTTAATTAATTATTTTTCTTTTTCAGAAATTTAGATTAAAAAATGCATTATATCTAACAATATTTATTTATCAATTAATTATATCTAATGACAAAAGTAATAAAAGCATTCAGAAATTACTGCCGGAAAAATATAACCTCATTTCTAGTGTTTTTTTAGTAGTGTTCTAGTGTCGTCCAATAATAAGGAGGTCCTGTCTCTGCCACTTTGCTTATTCATCTTAATTTCTGCCCTTAAAGGTCGATATTTAAAAAAAAAATCACTTGCAAAATATGCATATAATTATAATTTTGGTAAGGAAATTTTGTTAATAAGTTAATCGTAACAAAATGAATGATTATTTGTAAAATAATCAACTGTATTAAAAAAAATCAACTTAGGAATACAGATTGTTTGTTGCAATGCCTAAGTACTGCCCCATTATATAACTGTTCAAATTGAAAAAAGGTATCTCTCGAGTCCTTTATATTTTTAAAATATGTGACATAAAAGTTAAGATTTATAACTGGCAACATCTAATATTTTTCTTAAAAAGAAATAATGCACGTTTCGTAAAACGATGCCTCGCTTCACGTATAGGAAAAATATATTTGTTGTAAGAAAGTTTTTTCCTTATATTATCTTTGTGTTGGTTAGAGTTTAGGTATCTAACGGGTATTTATAATTAGAGTTCAGGTATCTAACGGGTATTTATAGTTAGAGTTCAGGTATCTAACGCTGATAGATACTACAAGTTGGTAACAATCTGTTTTTGTCTAAAAGGTAAAATTTAAGGAAACAAATTCAGCCAATTTTGTAGATTAGTAATCGAATTTATTGTTATACATTTTTAATTATTTGTAACATGATTTAAATTTCTAATGATTTATGAATACCAAGTTTGAAACATTAAATATAGTTTAAGCTTCTCGTTCATTTTCATTTAATATTGATAGTTTACTTAAGATTATTCAATTTCGATAAAACCATGCGTAAAAGTTATCCTATATTTAAACTAAAATAATAAAAGTTAGCAATTAACCTTGCATCAGCATAACTCTTCATATGTATGATTTTAATTATTTGTAAGCAACTGAAGAGTATTATAACTTTTCCTCGCATGAAGTTGTATCTATTGAAATACTCTTATATGAAATAAATTTATCTTTATGCTTTCATTCTAAAATATTTAAATATAATCCTATTGGATTTAAGAAGGATTGAATTTAGGATTTATTTATGCGTTTTACGATGCTTAATTATACACTAAATTGAAGCTATTCAACAAAATATAAAATTTTTGCGTATAAATTTAGTCCATAGTTTTAATGCCTGAAAGAGGATTACGACTGAATTTAATTATTGATTATTAAAATATCTAAAGAATCACTAAATGACATTTTATAATGAGTAACTAGTATTAGACTTTCATTCAGATTTTTCTAGTTCATTTTTCCTTTTTATTTTAAATAAACTTCATATTTTGAGAATTACATTGCTAACTAAAGTAACATAATTTGAATATGGACGTGTATATAAATTTAAATAAAGCCTTAAGTCATGGTTATAGTTTATTCAAATATTTTAAAATTTTGATAAAAAAAAAACTTTTAGCAGCTATAGTGTAGATTAATAATTTAGTTATCAAAAATTGTTTTTAAAATTTTGTATTTATTTTTTATATTTTTAAACATTTATAAGTATTTCATATAAATTTATATTTAATGAATATAAAATTAATCATTCAATTTTAAATTATGTAGTTACATTCCTGCGGCCTACAGTAGGCTTCTTATGGTATTTTTTTAAACAATTCTTTTGCTATTTACCGAACGTTAAATTTTTTTGTTAGTTTTAGATTTTTTTATTTGATACTTGGAATCTTATTTTTGAAATTTCAAACACTAGGTGAAGTTAAAAAATATATATATTATTGTAAAGCTTAAATAAAAGAAAAGTGTTATTTTCCTTTTATTTTTTTTCATTTTAGTAATTTCTACATCCAATAAAAACGATGCTAAATCCCATTGACAAAAGTGTTATTTTCCTTTTCTTTTTTTTCATTTTAGTAATTTCTACATCCAATAAAAACAATGCTAAATCCCATTGACAAAAGTGTTATTTTCCTTTTCTTTTTTTTCATTTTAGTAATTTCTGCATCCAATAAAAACGATGCTAAATCCCACTGACAAAAGTGTTATCTTCCTTTTCTTTTTTTTTTCATTTTAGTAATTTCTACATGTCATTATAAAATATAAATCTATATTTTTCGAAATAAAATAAAAATTTAACACTATAACGTCTCTTTTAAAACACGTTTATTCTTATCTACTTTTTCCTTTTAATTTTTTTTATACTTGTTATTTATATTTGAAGGAAATAAAATTACTAATTTGGAATAATTAACCAATGTCAATCGCATTAGGCGAAAGAAAGGTTGCTAGAAAAAGAGCGAGAGCTTTACCGCAAATAGGATACCTGCAAGTGACGTAGTGTGGATATCTCGATACTGATTGGTTGTTAAAAAATGGTATTTGTATACTTTAGCAACTGCTTTTTTCCTTCTATTTCGAGTTAGCTAAGCCTGTCTATCAATTTTCCTCTTAAGTTTCACATTCTATATTCTTTCAAAAAGATTTCTTAGTTACCACAAAGACAGGCGATAATCCACGTGGAACATAAACTAATTAAGCATCGAAGTTGAAAGGAACACAAACGAAAATTATCATTATTACTATTAAATGCATAAACAAATAATAAATCAAAGTTGAGAAAAAGACGTAGACGAGACAGAATCATATTTTAAAAAATTCGATGCGCGAACTGCATTGTATTTAATTTACTTCATGTTATGTGTATTTAATTTACTACATTGTAATTAATTTACTTCATGTGCATTTGAACTTATGTGGAGAAACGTTGCTCTACTTTAATATGCTTTCTTGCACACAAATGATTAACTGGCGCTGACGTCATAGGTCAAATGTGTGGGCATCCATTGATCTTATTCTTGAAGTGCAAGTACCCAATTGACGAAATGTGATAGCATTATAAGGCTTAAATGTCTGCTTTAGAAAGACGCGACCAGAGACCTTATTTAACACAATTTTCAATTATGAGTATTTATTCCCTCTGCTCACTTGTATTGCTCTTGTTTTTATTTTGAAATACACAATAAATTTTTTAAATTACACAAGAAATTGTATAAATTAAAAAAAAATCAATTACCGAATGAGGAAAACTTATTGTCATGCTGCATGATTGACAGACAAACTTTTCAACTTTTAAATCATAGAAATTATTTTAAATCATATGATTAAAACTTTAACCAATAAAGTAAATTTTTAAATAAACAAATTTTATTTATTAAACATTCTAAAATATGTGCTGAAATTGCAATTAAAATTTCTTTATGTATTTATTAAAAAAATTTTTTATTTTTAAATACTGCAAAATTGAAAAGTAAAGCACGCAACTATATTTAATATACTCATAGTTTTAAGTCTTAAAATATTTTGTTAATTTATTACTTAGGATCCAATATTTGCATATTTTATTCCTAGTTCCGTATTCTCATAAATCAAAACATGTAGGTCGAGTTTCTTAGATCAGAAAATATTTCTCATCTACTTTAATATATCAAGATAAAATCAAGGGAATAGAGAAAAAAAAAATGTCATGATTTTAAAAAAGAGATTTCCTTATCTTCAACACGATGGTACGCTTAGTACTTGGGTTTAGTATTTTTTACCAGCTGTATAAAAATTCTATTACGTCACTGTGATATTGAAATAAATGTTCACATCATTTATCAACTTCTTTTAAAGATACGCATAACGAAAAAATAGTTTTCAAAGCTGGTTATTTTATGTGTAGATATCCATCTTTTTACCATAATATAATCAGTCAAAATCTGATACGCAAAATGAAAAATTTGAGTTTCTTTTTTATCCTTATTTACTGGAAATACGTTTTTTTCAATTAAAATTTTTACTTTCGTATTAATTTAATTTCTAATTAAATAAATAATCCCAAGAAACTAATGATGTTTCTTGACTTTCAACTATTTTTTTTATTTTTTTCTACTATGGTGTCTGTGGTTTTCTAGTTTTGTTTATCTTTTTTATTTTTCAATTTCACGTTAGCAACTTTACGTTTTTTACTTCAAATCACATTTTTTTCTTTTCATTCGCATCTGACAAGTCATGGAATTGGGCGCCTGTTTTTCAGCGTTTGAAATATGCCGATAGTTATTTCCAATCTGTACAATTTTGAAACGAGTAAAGATTTTAATCGAGTGATTCCAAATTATTTAGCTTATTTTCAGCTATTTTAAATAGTTTTAGTTTCGTAAAAATGCAGGAAGAACGATTGCCCTTAAGAAATATTTCTAGAACCTTTGTCAAAAAGAAATTGATAAAAGTATAATTTTTAAGGGTCAACGAAGAAAAATACATTGAAATCTCAGTAACCACTTCTGAAGAAAGTTGGAATGAAAATAATGAAATATGTTTGATAACTGGTGGAGTCAGTGGTGAAAAAGACAAAATTTAGATGCACGCAGTGTAATCAGGTAATCACATGCTCAACACTTATGATGAAGGCGAGATGAAAAGCATAAAATGTTTTAAAATTTTTCAACCTGTATGATTTAATTTAATTGTGAGTGATTTGTAAGTGAAACTATTTGAAAGCAAATCAGTTGAGATGGAATAAGCTAAACAGTAATATTTCCTTTTGCTTTGTTCTGAAAAATCTATAAGATCTATAAGAGAGAGACAAATATTTCTAAACTTAGTTTATTAATAAAACTTTTAAAAATCTATTTAAAATTATTAGAAAACCTACTTTTTTCTGCATCATCACTTAAGTTAACATTTCAAGGATCAAATATCTTTATTTAAAGCACAAATTTGTTTATTTCTGGTAGTAAAATCGACCATACAGCACAATATACAGCACATAAAAATAAATTCGAATATACAGCACATTAAAACTGTGATTACCCTAAAAATAACTTATTTTTCTTGTTTTAAGAAAACTAAATTTTTCAATAATTTCTTTGAATGCATTAATTAAAATGCTAAAAAGAAGTCTTTAAATATAATTTCGAAATCGAAAGAAAAATAAATTGCAGATCTAGTTTCAGTTGCCGATTCTAAGTAATACAATCTAATTATTATATTTTTAAAATTTTTCTAGCTTGACTTAACTATCACGAAAAACTATTTTTTCAAACTTGTGCTTTTACTAAAAAAAAACGCTTTTTTTTAAATTAAACTACTTCAGTTCCTATTTTCTCAAATGAATTAAGGAACTAATTTAAAAAATTTAAAAGGAAGTCTTGTAATTGAGTTTGAATTTCAGAGAAAAGTTAAAATGCATTTATTTTTAATTAGTTACCATTACGTTATAATAACCCCCAATAGATGTCAAGCAACACAGATGTTTTGCTAATCATTGTAAAAAATTAAATTGCAATCTTATTTATCAATTAATATCTTTATATATATATATATATATATACAAGTAATAATAAGATTTCAGTACTTTTCGAATAAAATAAGATTTTTCTTCGAGAAGCAGGGAAAAAAAAGTTTTCATTTTTCTGCAATGTCTAAATAGTTTTATATATTTTTATTACTATCTAATGTCTAAATAGTTATTTACTTGATTCATAAAATAAATATAAAAGCGCTTTTAATTTTCAAAAAATAATAATCTCACACTCTACGAACTTAATTACTTCATAATTATTTTCAATCGCATCTTAATATAGTAATTATTAGTCTTGTGATATTAAATTCATGATATTAATCTTGAAAATTATTAATTTATTGGGATAGTGTTTTGATAACTTTAGAATGTTTTTCATACGATTAAGTCAGTAAAATAAAAGATATTTTTGACTAATATTTTAATTTTATTGACAAAATAAATTTTATACTTGGTTTTAAAATTTGCGTACAAAATCTTTTATTTTATACATTTTCAATCTTTCACGTTTCTCAATTTTACATTTATACATTAAAATCTTACTTCATAAACATTCTGACAATTTATACTTTTCATTCTTTAGGGAGATTAAAAGAAATATAAAAAAATGTCAAGTCTGAAAATTACCAACTATTAGAGTGATAATGCACAAAAATTAATTAAGATAATGTAATCAAAGTATACAGAGCATAATGAAATGAAAGCAATGGGAAACTTTAAAATCATATATTTAGAGTTGTTTTTTTAAATTGTGTTCTTTCATTTATTTGCGTTTTTTCCCCTATAAAATGTAACTTACAATGCTATAATGTCTGATACGTTCTAAAATCTAAAACGCTAAAATTATCAAATTTATCTCACAAATTTTTAAACTTTTATGAAATACAGCTCATTTATAATGCAATAAATGAAATCAAAATAATCAACGCAATAAATGATCCGCATTTATAATGCTTAATGGTAGCCTTCAGTAATTAATAACAAAAATATTAAATTCGAAATCTACAACTTTATTATATCAACAGATACTTTTTGTTGTATCAACACACGTTTTAGTTCCCTCTATAAACTATGAAGACAGTTTTGAAGAAGTGATATTTTTTATAACAATGTAAATGAATAATGCTAAAACAAGTGAAAGAAAATTAAAAATTTACAATAAATTAAATGATTGTCCTCCCTGAAATCCTGTGGAAATAAGTTAATTTCTCAACCGAAAATATTTAAAAAAAATCTTTGGTTATTTAATAATTGACCGCGAATTGACTTTCCATAAAATGCTTTATTTTAAATGAAAATGTCTGATAAATTAACTCGATAGAAAAGCTAACAAATGGATACTCTTTTATTCTGATTATTAATTCAGCCAGTAGCAATTTACATAAGAAACATTAATTAGTGAAAGTTTTTTAAAATTGGAATTCATCTGCATTCATTAATGTAAAGTCATTATTAAGAATTAAAATAAATTATCTTTTTGTTAAAAACTCATTAAAAATATTTATTATAATTATATTTTAAAAAATAAGTGTTTACATTTCGAAAAATGGTTATAAATTAAAATTAGTTTTGTATTTTTAAGTTTTCGTAAGTTCAGGTTAATGATGTGTTTTTAACTGATACTTAAATTATAGATTATGAGAATTAAGGCTTATATATTATGCACATTATAAATTATGCACGTTAAAGTGTAAAATAATTACAAACTAACTTTAAAAGTTTATTAAGCGATTCTAAAACTATATCTATATTTTCCTGCTTAGTTTTAATTTTAATTTTGTCTTCATGTAAGTGTACAATGTATTTAAATTATATTTCAAGTAATATTCCTCGTATATTTCATAAGGAACTAATTCCATCGTTTCCCCTATACAAATTTCTCCATGTAACTTCTGTGAATTTAACGATAAGACAGTATTAAGAATTTTTATTTCATCTTCTTTTCTGCATAGATTTCCATTATAAATGTAGAATAAATCTTCCGCAAAAATCATTTTTCTAGTCAGATGAAAAGTCCGGTCCGAAAATATCATATCAGTTCAATTTCTTAATTTTTGAAAAAAATATGAATCATTAAATTTAAAAATCGCGATCTTCTTCATAGTATTCTTGCCACTTGTCAATAATCTCAAAAAAAAAGAAGAAAAAAAGAAATGGCTATATAAAATGACTAGAAAAACCATTACTTTTCA
This sequence comes from Parasteatoda tepidariorum, assembly GCF_043381705.1. Classification (NCBI taxonomy): domain Eukaryota; kingdom Metazoa; phylum Arthropoda; class Arachnida; order Araneae; family Theridiidae; genus Parasteatoda; species Parasteatoda tepidariorum. The sequence continues at coordinate 53,059,840 of NC_092213.1, read as the reverse complement.
ATTTTTCTTACAACACGGTCTTGGCAAAAAGTGCGACTTAAAAAATATCTTTAACTTTATCAAAAGAAAAAGAGTAATTATTTTTTATCTTTCGAATGATAAAATTCACAAAAAGAGAAAAAAAAAATGGATTACAATTGGAAACACGGTTTCGTTGCTTAGGCGGAATAGCTTATTAAAATATACCAACTTACAAAAGTTAAAAAAAAATATTATCTTCAGGAGCAAACGAATTTCATAAATGTTCAATTGATGTTGACATTTAATTTTTATAGGAAGCATTTTTATTATATGAGTTTGCACGTACAGTTTCTCAAAAAATGCTTACACATGGTTAGAAAACATTCCTTCCAATTTATATCTGAGCTTTTTATTTCGGACACAACTCAAAATGAACATGGTTAAGAGAATGGCAATAGTCTGAAATGCTTGTTTATGAAATCGAACCTCTCTCGAAATGCAACTTTTCAATATTAAGCAAGTTAAAATCAATTTCCAAATTTATTTCATAAGTTTTGACACAAAACTAAACCTAGTCTTGTAGCCAGAAATATTTTTGGGTTCCGTTACGAAAGAAATAGCTTTCATGCTTAAGTCTTTGATACGATAGGTTAAATATTAAATCTTTTAATAGTTTTTGCTTTTAATTATTAATATGGAATAGTTACTTAAGAAGGGTGTCCTAATATTTACGTAAGATTCGAATAAAATGGGGGACAATGTTTTTCTCAATTATATTTTTCTTAAATTGAAACAAAGTACATATGATAGAATATTTATATGGCCTATCACATCGAACAAATGTCCTCTAAAACTTTTCTGCCACATGCGCAAATTAACTTTTCATGACCACTTGCATAAATTTGGTTAAATTTTGTTAGTGCAGCGTTGAAAAGCTTCCTTCAATGTACGGGTGGATGTGGGCTTGTTGACACACACTTTTGACGTCAAAACTCTCCAAAGAAAGACATCGAATGGTGTTAAATTAAATAGAAAGTATATTCTGATCACGAAAACACGATAATATAAGACAAAAATGCCTCGCACAATAATTAGATTGTTCCATTCAACGAGGATAACTCAATAATGCTGAGTTTTTAGAAGCACCAAACAATCAGCAATGTTATTTTAATGGTTGTTCAGCACTAAGTAATTTCTCTATTTAATAGAAATCTTGCGAAAATTTTGGACACTCTTTGTTGTACAGGGACATACAGTAAGTAGGAACACCTCAAATATTTATTTAGTGATCAAATTTAAGATATTGAGAGGCAACCTTAGAACTGCTCTCAGATCATCTGTAGCAGCATCCGCTAGTCTAGAAATAAATGGTGATCGGTACGGTAGGTTTACCAGATTGCCACTATCTAGCTGCTGGTCACAAAATGGTGAAGTTTAATCCTCACGATTTCCTAGCCCAAAAATGGACAATTTATTTAAATTTTTTAACTAGCAATGTAGATGATTAGAGGGGTTAACTTTAAATACGCTGATTTATTTGTGCAGACTACTGAGGTCAATACAATTTCTTTGTGGCGAAATTCCTCTGAACATCAATTGCAAATGCCTGCACATTACAGAAAAATCCCAAACTACGACAGAGCAAAGTAGAATGATCTAATCTTCAAATTTTTCTTATTAGTAGTTAAAATCTGTGGGCAATATTTGGATAAGCAATACGTGTATCGATAAAGAATTCCGTTACATTAACAATATCTTACTAATTACTAATCTACAATAACTAGCAACTTAACAAAATAACACTTATTGACTCAGAATTTAAGATATTTAAACTGAATAGGGTAAGTTAGCCATAATAAACTATAGGCTTGAAATAAAATTAATATCTTTTGTAAGTTGAGTCATTTCAATGTTCTGGATAATAAAATTTTTGAGATTAAAAGAGAATTATAAAAATTATGTAAAGTGATTCGTGATAAACTGGCAAATTAGTCTCTTTAAATTCATCTTTTGTTTTGTTTTTAAATTCAGCTGATTGTGAAGTTAAATGTTTTAAAAGTCCCTCGAAAAATTATTTCGTTGATAATTTTCTAAAAATATTAATTCATATTGTGGATTTTACATGTCTTTAGTAAATTAACTTCTATCATTGGTAAGATAACTTCAATTCAATTTGTTTTCAATTTATCATTGCTCAAAGCAGATTTTATACAAATCAATTCTAAAGAATTGCATAATTATCCCAATTTCAACGAATTCAAATAAATTCTACCAGGTAAATGAACTCGTGGCATTAGAATTTGAAGTTATATAATAAAATAAGTTATAAAGCATTGGGAATAAATTTGTCTTCGTGGAGGACTATTTGTTGGAATTAATCCGCAATTTCGTTACATTGTTGAGGAAATCTTTAAAACCTTCCTTGGCTACCCCGATGGCAAGGGGAACTCTAACCCATGATTACATCTATCGCAGTCAATCCTTTAAGCATTTGACGCTACGAAAGTATTTTAGAATTTTTTCACATAGTAACAGTAGACTCCTTCGGAAGGCTTACTGTTCCAATATTTTATATTCACAAGAACTAGCTCCAGTTTTTGATTGAGTAATATAGAAGATAATGCGATTTTTTTCATTAGGACTGTCTTACCGTTAAATTCACAATTTTTGAAAGAAGGAATAATTTATAGGGGTATTGATGAAATTAGATCCTTTTTAAATGTAATATATGACGAAAATACTCAATATTGTTTAAAATATTCAGTTTTGAGTTTTATTAAAAACAGTTTTAAAGTTGTAAGGAAAAAATACAAGCATAGCACCAGATTAGTTTGAGCAAATTTTAAGTTTAGAATTTTTACTTTAATATAAATTTATTAACATTTATAGTTCATATTCATGTTCTAAAACACACTGTTTTGTGGAACTCTTATATATTTTGAAATATTAAATAAATAAATAAAAAATAAATTAAATAAATAAATAATCTTTGCGTCTGTTATTCTGGAAATAATTCAATGTGTGGGTGCAGCAAAAAATGCAACTTATCATTGCTCAACCAAAATTTAATAAGCAAGCATGAAATTCGTGCTTTCCTAGCATTTTTTAAGAGCTAACCATAATCATTATAGGGCAAAGTTGTAGATTTCGGGGTTACTGGTTATATTAAAGGTGTAACTAGTCGGGTAATCTTTTCGTAATCAGAGCTCTGAACGAAAAAATGGTTTTTAAAAGCCTAAATTTGTACAACGTAGATTTAGTACTAGTATTAAATTTTAGGACCTGTAACAACTTTGTAAAAACAAATCTTGACTTTTAAAATTAGCACAGTTTTGAATAGTTTTTTAAGAAAGACTAAGTGATTAACGCAAATAAACTGCACCATACACTGTTAAAATTTTCATTCTCAAATTATGGTAAAATACACTCTATAACAAAAAAATCGACGCATCAAGAAGCAATCATCCGATTGCTTTGAAATTTCGTATGCATGAATGTTTTGAACAGATATGGATGGAATGATGCCGACTAGGGACTTATAGTCTTAAGCTACGAATCCCGCTTCCAACTGTGTCCTGACGATCATCGAAGACGTGTTTGGAGACGCACAGGCCAGAGGGGGGATCCTGCCTTCACTATTGCACGCCACACCGGCCCTCAACAAGGCATTATGGTCTGGGGTGCCATTTCCTTTGACAGCCGGACCCCTTTGGTCGTCATTAGAGGTACACTTACTGCACAGCGGTACGTCGACGACATCCTGAGACCCGTTTTGCAACCGTTCCTTTCGCAGCTCCCTGGGCTGGTTCTTCAGCAGGACAATGCCAGACCACATACGACACGTGTTGCTATGAACTGTATGCAAGCTTGTCAAACTCATCCTTGGCCTGCCAGATCACCAGATCCCTCTCCCATCGAGCATGTCTGGGATATGAACGGAAGGCGATTGCATCTGACACGGAATGTTGATGACCTCTTTCGACAATTGGATCGAATTTGGCAGGAAATACCGCAAGAGACCATCCGGGAGCTTTATCGGTCTATGCCACGCCGTGTGGCAGTTTGTATCCAGGCTAGAGGCGGGTCAAAACCTTATTGAACTTGTTACTGTTACTCTGCAATAAATTATTCAATTATTCTGCTATTCTGTACATTGTCTTCCTATCCACCAATTTTCGTTTCAATCGGACAATTCTTGGTGCGTCGATTTTTTTGTTATAGAGTGTAACTGGCGGCTGTCTGTCCATCCGATTAACCGTAAAGTTTACAGTATAGAACATTTTTTTCCTTTATGGTTTTGAAACCATCTATCAAAAGTATGGTTATAAAACCATGAATACAAAACTATACGGTTTTTTAATAATTTACAACTAGCATTTTTCAAAAACGCAAAAAAAAAATAATTATTTAACTAGACATACTAACTCGGCTTTTCGTAAGGTAATGGACATTGGAGAGTGCCGGACACTATAAATTCTTTATGTGTTGAAGGGAATGGGGTGGTGTCAACACTAGGACACTAACTCCAGTTCTGTCGGTCATGAGATTGACAGATAAGCCCGCTCGGCTATGATATGTACACAGTAGCTTCATTAGGTGGCTCTAGTTGGTGCGATAAAATTCTGGTTGTTTAACTGTATTAGGTGAAAGCAGTTAATAAGCAGTTTTTCTCAAATTCAGCAGTTTGATTACCATTTTATTTATGGTTATTTGACTATTTTGATTGAATATGGTAAAATAACCATTCAATAAATTGTTATTTAACTATTTTTTCCGTGAAATTTCTAACAGTGTATTACGAATATATTTAGATTTTTAAGTTGATTCTTCAAAGAAAAAAAAATGCTACGTCACTTTTCTTAAGTTTTATTGAGCTGCATTAATTTTCTAAACTTATCTGAGATCTGAATTGAAAGTTGCTAAAAAACAAATGCTTGTTTAAGAAGCTGTAATTATAAGAAAGACAGAGTTAAGTTGCAAAAAGGTCTTCAAACTAATGAATGGAGAAGATAGAAGAGACAAATTCCAATTTGAATGAACTTTCACTAATTGATGTTTCTTATTTAAATAGGCGCTCGCTTAATTAATAATAGGAATTTAAAGAAAAGGCTATTTGTTAGCGTTTTTTAGTCAAATTAATGGAATTTGAAAAAAATATTTCAAAGGAAGTCATAGTTAGTTCATTAATTAACAAAGGTAATTTTAAAGAAATATTTCCTGTTGTGTAACTAATTTAATTTATTTTGACAGGAAGTCAATAAAAGAAGCAATTTATTGTAACTATTTAATTTATTTTTCATCTGCTTTTTAGAAAGAATTGAGCATTGTTAGATCTTCATATTGTCTTTACAAGTGTTAATTTTTCAAGACTATCTTCATACATTATTCAAGGAAAGATATTTATTAATTGAACATAAAAGATCTGAATATCACTGAAAATATTTCAATTTCTTCAATTTTAAGACATTTAAACATTGAAAAACTGAATGAAGGCAGATTTCTAAACTTTTTATTCTTAATAATTGATAGTAAACAGTAAGCATTATAATGACAATTATACAAAAACTTTAAATGATAAGTATTAGAGGAAACAAAATTCATTTTCCCGCTTTTTTTTAAAATTTTTTAATCTCGCACGAGAAAGTGTAAGAGGTTAGAAAGATGCAGAGATGCAGAGAAGAAGCACAAAAAAGGAATTGGAAAATCAAAGTGTTCAAACAATTTATTTTTTTAAAAATAATTTATTCAAAAACAATGATCTGCGTTTCATAAAATTAAAAAAAAAATTCTCTAAGATAAATTTGATTCAGTGTTTTGACTTATTTACACACACATTTCGGCTATATTTCACAGAAACAAACGAAAATAAAATGGAGAAAATTATATATATTAATATTTAGGATATTTAGGAAACAAAACACAATATTTCGAATGGTGTTTATTAATTAAAAAAATTAGAGTATTTTTATTGTTTGATTATCGACCTTAATATGCAATCAGTTTATGACCATTTTATTAAATTTAAACATTTTTTAAAATCAAGATTTAGATTTCAAAACAAAGGCAGAATGAGATTGAATATTTTCAAAAATTATAAGCTCTTTAATATTCTTTGCTAATATTCATTAAAATTAATATTTTTACTTATCAATATCAAATATTTTAAAAACCAGAAAGTTGGATTTGGTAAGTGATTTAAAAATTAAGTTTAACTTTAAATATAATTAAAATTTGAATAAGTTCAGTTCACTACGATTATTAAACTGTTAAATTATCGAATAACATATGAAAATAAATATGAATGCTTTTTCTAAGCGTAATTTGATAGTTTTTCGCAAACTCTGCATTTTTTAAAATTATGATTCATTTTAAATCTCAAATACTTATTGGTGAATATCATTTATCGATTGCCCTTAATATATATTTTTCAGTACTTTTCAGAAATAAAATAGACTTAAGCCTTGGTTAAGTTCTCAAATTAATGCTTGGTTAAAAAGAGCAATCGGAACCTGACGCATCATTATTGACGAATCTGAAGGTAAGAACATCAAAACCTAATTGATTACTGGTGAAAGTGGAGGAGGGAAATCTGATTACCTGAAACCTATTTGAAATTCATCATAAAAGTAAACTGGCTTAGTTACCATAAAAAGCTAATTTAAAAAAAATAGATATTTCCTTGTTTGGATATTAATTCAACTTATGCAAAAACAATTTACTTTTTTCTGACAATGACTAGAAAACATATAGTTCAAGAGCGAGCACTAACAGCAGAACGCTTTTAATTACAGTGTTAACATTCTAGTGTAGAATATTAGCATACCGTCATATTTTTAAACGAAAATGACAGTGGGGAACAATTATTTTTCTATTCCATTCGAATTTATTTTACAGGTCTTAGATCTTCGCTCCTTTGATTTCAAATCTGAAATCTTTTTCTCTCACTAAGCAAGTTTTTGTTTTGTTAAATAACATTTTTACTCTATTTTTTGTCGGAATGTGTAAGTTTAAAAAAGTTATATTTTACAGGGGGTCGCATAACTCTGTTGAGACAATCTTCTAAAGGAGTTAGGGCACATCATCAGCATTAAAGTTGCCTAGGAAACCATGTCTTCGAGCACAGCTTAGGGACTCTTCAGTGCTATTACCTGTCCAGAAGCACATGAAGAAGCATGTTGGTAGTATGAAAGCACCTCTAGCTGTGTATGAAGACACATTCGGGCATGGGTTTCTATGCAATTTTAATCCTGATGGTATGCCTCAACCCCTTGGAGGTTTGTCGCTATACTTACATGAACCTTTGTTAGATATATAACGTTTTTATGCTAGTACATTTCGACAAAAATAAACTGCGAATGCGATTTAAAAAAAATTCTTCTTTAAAATTAGCTTCAGATTCCTTACACTCGAATCAGGCAAGATTAAATTTTTGTATAAATGCAATAAGAACCGTGATGGCTTAGGGGATAGAGCGTTTGACTTCCAATGAGATGAACCGGGTTCGAATCTCAACGATGGTTGGTAGATGCGAATTCCGTATCCGGCTTGCACTGACCACAGTGCTGACGTAAAAATATCCTCAGTGGTAAGCGGATCATGGGTTAGAGTCCCATTGTGGGCAGGTGTGGGAGGTTCTCGTGGTTTTCCTCTCCATGTAACGCAAATGAGGGTTAGTTCCATCAAAAAAGTCCTCCGCGATGGCAAATTTCTCCCAATACTTGATCCAGGAGTTCTCGTATTTTCTGGATTGGGTACAAAATTACAAGGCTACAGAGTTGAACATTAATAGTCGTAAACCCTAAAATTGTTCAACGACGATTATAATATAATGCAATAATTTTTTTTCCCAGTGTTATTTAAAACTCATCGCAGTGGAGAAATAGGTAATATTTTTCCCCACTATTGTACAAATTATAATTTTATTTTGTTAGAAATTATAATTTTATTTTATTAGAGATTATAATTTTATTTTATTAGTTTGCATAAAAAGACATAAATTTATAATTTAACTTTCAGTAAAGTATTTGTGTTGCCTAATACATATTTTGAGAGTTACTATAACGTTATGGTTTTTTATAATAAAAAATAAATTTATTTTAATTTTAAAATTTTCAAGACAATTTAAACTCAGTTATATGAATTTCCTTTTCTAATTTTAAAAATAAGTTCACTAATTTTATTGAATAAATACGTACTGAAGAAGTTTAATTTAAAACAATAAAGAACATGTTATTTTTATTAACATCATATGAAATTTCATAAATCTTATAAAAATTAATGCTTCACGATAGTTTAGTAGAGAGAAAAAAAAGGAAAGATAATTAGTTGTACTACTTAGAATTGGCAACTAAAACTAGAACTATTTTCTTTAAACTTATGAATTTTATTTAAGACATTGTTAGTATTTTAATTAAGGAATTCATTCAAAGTATTAATTAGAATATATTTTTTATCAAAAAGTATTCGCAAAATAATGATGCATCTTTATTAACTACACGAAATATTAAAATTATTATATTTTCGTGAATTAATTTGTTAAGGTTAGGAAACAGTTTATTTATTGATCATATTACTGCACCGTAAACTCAAAAAAAATTTGTTATCTGGAATAATTTAGCTAGATTTTAGAAAAAAATAAAAAATAACGTCTTGAAATACTTTTTTAATTAATGGTACAGTAAATTTTTAATCATAAATAACAGTAGCAGAAGGCTGTATATTTCTTATATATAAATCTAGTTTAATTAATTAACAGTAGTAATAATCCCAAATTAGTTTTTTTACCACCAACCGAATATTTAATTACTGTCAGATTGGAGCAAATTTCAATTTTCCAATTTTTTTAGAAATTTCATTTTTTACGCTCAGGATAATTTTTTGTGATTTAAAAAAAATTAAACCCTAATATATTTATTTTATTGAGAATTTCAGAACACGAAATGCGTTATCCAGAAATTTTTAAACGGTTTTCAAAAATTCCTTTTAGACTAAGTCACGAAACAGATTCTTTGTAAAGCTATAGATCTTAAAAGTAAGAAACAGACCAAGAATATTTTATTTCATTTCGCCTCCATTGATTCATATTAAAGTGGTTTCTTAAGTTCTTCACAGCATGGCACAATTGCATTACAAGTCAGTTTTTTTTAAAGTTTCAAATGTTTTCGACACCATAATTTATTTAAAAAAAATTTCAAATCTTGCCGGAAACCACTAAAAAAGTTCCTTCCAAAGGTAACTTCCCTTCTCTTAGGTTACCCTTCTCTTAGTAAATGGTAAAACAATGCATGCTTTAGAGCTTCAGGAATTTTTGTTGGAGAGGAAACTTTAACAATGCAATCCTGGCAAATAAGATGTTGCTTTTGATGTTTTTGCTTTATGCCGAATCAAATAAGACCTGGTGGGATACGAAAGAACCAATAGTTTAGATAACTCATGGGCTGCAATAGCGACACAACTCAAAAAATCATGTTTTGAGAATCAAGTGGGTTTAAAGTTTTCATTGCTAAGGAAAATCCATTAGAAATGCTTTAGTTTGCTTAAACGATGATTACCTTCATGTTGAATTATGAGTTGTGTAATCATGCGGCTGAAAAGAATGTGTATTTTCATATTTACACATGTTCTTAGTCCAAAACGTGTGTTTTTTGAGATGTGCCACTATTGCAGCCCATGAGCGAGATATTGTAAGGGCTTACTCTAGAGTAAGTACATGTTTTAACTTTGCATCTGAGTGTTGGAATTAGTAAATTTTAAAGTTTTTGATTTCTAACGAAATTGCAAGGTCACCAAAAATTTTTTTTTCTTTTCGTCTTTTGGAAAGTATAGTATTGTCAAGCAATCTGCTTTCATTTGAATGAAAATGTTTGTCTAATTTTAATTAGAGAACTTTATGATAATATCTATGTAAACTAATACGGATAGTTTTATATTTTAATTGCTGTTTAATCGTTTTCAGTACAGTTGTTGAATATTGAACTTGCTGGTTTGGCAAGTTACGAATTTCTTAACGAGATGGAAGTTAGTACTTAGTCATGATTGTGGTAGTGGATAATGTAACATCCAGGAACATGAATATTTTTTCCAATGCCCACCTAGAGAGTGACCTTTCATCATACAGACATCTGAAGGGCAGATTTGTTGGTCACTCTTTCGGAGTCACCACATTAGGTGGGCCAACGTTGCTTCCACAGTAAGGACAGGTAGTACAGAGAATGAAAGAACATTCATGTCTTGACCGGGATTCAAACCCAGAACCTTACTTATGCAAAGCCAGTTGCACTGACCACTACACAGCCCAGTGGGCTGCTTTTTAGCACTTAAATTATAAAGTTTCGTTTTTTAATGAACTACTATCAATTATGAACCTGTTCCAATACAAAAATTCTGTACTAATTTCTTGGTAATGCCTCACTGTGTGTAAGGCAAATAAATAAACAAGAGGGGCGTGTTTAGACAGAGGAATAATATGTTAAGTACTACCCTAAAAGTCCAGAAGTTAAGCAAATAATTAAAATAATTGAAGATTTATTGAAATAATTATGGTGGTTTATTGAAATAATAAAAAATATTTATATTTGTTATCAATTACAAATTTTATTATTTCTCAGTAAAAATAAATTTTTAAAATAAAAAAAGTAGTTACATTAATAATTGACATTAAAGGAAGACACTGAATAAACAGAAACCTAGCTATTTATGAGGTTACTGTAATAAAATGAGTGACTGATAAAAAGATTACTATACAGAAATATTTTCAAGATAATCAGAGGAGATGGGGAGGAGAAGTTACCATATATCTCCACTTTGGCCAAGACGTGACTGTCATAAAGAAGATTTCGATGATATTAAATTATTCAGTGTAGTTAAAATATCTATAGAAATAATTGTCAGAGAAGTGTGAAAAAGTGCATAAAAACTTTTGAGTATATTTAAATCAAATACTATTTGCTTAAACTAACAACTTTTTCAGTGATGCTGATTTTTTCAATATAGTTGAAATAATTATCGAAATAGCTATTATAAAAATGCAAAATTACTTCAAGCTAGGGTTAGCAATAAGCATGATTTTTTAAAGAAATGATTAAAAAAACTAATTTATTTGAATTAAATTCATTTCTTTCTGTATATTTACCCTTTAAACCATCGGATAAAATAAATTACTAATCCTTAACAATACTTAAATTTAAGAATATTTAAATTTAAAAATATTTAAGATTAAGAATATTTAAATTTTAGAATATTTAAATTTAAGAATATTTTAATTTAATAATATATATAAAACATTTAATATTTCTAACAAAAACGTTTGAAGCAATTATTTATTTTTTACAAGCTAATGATTGCAAAATAAATTTGTTATTTCTGTTCGAGTTAAATATTCTAAAATTTTAAAAACATGGAGGCAATAAATCCGAATCCAATGAAGAGAAAATTAGTTTTGATCATAATTTATTTAAGAAAAAAAGCATTTTAAGTTTATCTGGTTAGAACAAATCTTTTATTATTGATATATAATAACTATACGTATTTAATAAATTTAATAGTACTTGTATTAAGATAAGCAAAACATTTATTGGGTATAATTGAATTATATGTATTACCAACAAATTATTTTACACATATCAAATGCGAAACATAATATAGGAATTTCAAGCCACTCATATCCAATTGTCTCTAATTTGGTTTATTTATTTAGTCTAGTTTGAAATATAATTATTTACATACATTTTATTTTATTCATAATTATTTTTTCGGATGAAATTCTTATCAATAAAATCTGACATAAAAAAATGACACCCTAAAGAATATATTTATAAATTATTGTTTCACAATATTTTTGGCTTAAGATATATTTTAAAAATAACAATTGACTTAAATCATTGATTTAAAAAAATCAAGTGATTTAAATTGCAATTTTAATCATGCTTGTATTCAAGCGATTTAAATTTAAATTTTTGATAAGAATTTGAATGCTTTTAGAAACAATTTTTAAGGGCGCAACATATACGTTTCAGAGTAGTTAAACAGCCTAAATAAACGGAAGAATAGCTTGCCTTAACATTCCTATTCTAGTACATTTAATCAATTCGGAAATCAGAGAGATTGGTATTTTAATAATAATAATTAATGACTTAAGTCCATTAGTATTTTAATAAAAACAATTGGCTTGAATCATTGATTTGAAAAAATCAAGTGATTTAAATTGCAATTTTAATCATGCTTTAATTCAAGCGATTTAAATTGAAATTCTTGATAAGAATTTGAATGCTTTTAGAAACAATTTTTAAGGACACAACATATACGTTTCAGAGTACTAAAACAGCCTAAATAAACGGAAGAATAGCTTGCCTTAACATTCCTATTCTAGTACATTTAATCAATTCGGAAATCAGAGAGATTGGTATTTTAATAATAATAATTAATGACTTAAGTCCATTAGTATTTTAATAAGAACAATTGGCTTGAATCATTGATTTGAAAAAATCAAGTGATTTAAATTGCAATTTTAATCATGCTTTAATTCAAGCGATTTAAATTGAAATTCTTGATAAGAATTTGAATGCTTTTAGAAACAATTTTTAAGGACACAACATATACGTTTCAGAGTACTTAAACAGCCTAAATAAACGGAAGAATAGCTTGCCTTAACATTCCTATTCTAGTACATTTAATCAATTCAGGAATTAGAGAGAAGTGATTTTAAATGTTTGCCATTATGTTTCGTGCATTCTAATGAATTCTGAGTTTAAAAGGAATCTCAACCAATCAGCATCTAGGATAAGGTTTGGTATGACTCTTATCTCCATTATTGACTTCGATTTCCTCAGGCTAGAATTTTAAAACCTGTTTAACCAAAAAAGTTTGAATTTTTATCAAGTACAAGTACTTGTTTCCTGCATTTGTCGGGTATTTATAGCAGATAGGATGGAGACTAGATTGAAATTTATATTGTAAAAACTTTATTCATTATTAAATAAAATAAAATGTTTCTATAATTATCATAAAAGAACTAGCAGGTAAAATAAGATTAAATTTAAGGTACTCAAATTTAAAAGAAATGTTTAGAATTAAGAAACCTCTTTCGGTTGAATTTTTGATTTTTAGTTTATTGTTCTTGAAAACTTTTGATGACATATAATTTCAAACATAACACCTTTTAAAAAGCTATATAACACAGTTTAACATATTATAAGAAATAAAGATTAATATATCTTTGATCTTTAAAAAAAAAAAAATTTATTGGTAGTTTTATACTGAATTTTTTGCTTGTTTCTAATATTAAATTTTGTCATTTTTTTAAAGTTAGAAAAACCAAATTGAATGATGCTAAAATATTCAACAAAATAAATTAAACGAGAAACAAATGTCTAAAAACAGACCAACTTGCAAATTCCGACTTTTCCTAATTTAAACTTATTCTAATTTAATTTTCTGAAAATGTTGATTGCAGAACTGTATTTACATCATTTTGTAAGAAATAACTCGTTTAAATTCCAAAACAACACACGCTATACCTCATACATTCTAATTAGCCAGAAACTTCGTTATTTACACTTTTCAAATATTATCAAGTAGTAAATAGTCATTGGTTTTACAAGTAAAGAACGAAATTAAGGCGATTGACAATTAAATTTAAATTTTTCATCCCTGTTTATTCCTGTATAACAGTTAAATTTGGTCGAACATAAAGAAACATTTTTATTAAAAAAAAGAGAAAATTTTATCACATGCAAATTATCATTTTCAACATTTTTACCAAAATTTGTGAACCAGAACGTTGTGTACAAAATAAGAAAAATGTGAAATACCTCTCTAAATGATGAAAAACTAATTTTAAACTTAACCGTTAAGATTAATTTAATTTTAACAGAATTTTAGTTTTCAGAAGATGTATTAAAAAATAAATAATAGCGGTACCGTCGTACGGGCTCTTATGGAAAGAAAATAAAAGCTTTTGATACAGATATCTTTGGTAAGAATTTTCAAAATTAAATTATAAAACTGTATTCCTTTTTGAATGAATCATTCTCCTATATTTTCAATTCTAATTCCAATTCCCAAGCTTCTTATTCAATACGCATTATTTCAGAAATGGAAAATCCATTTACAATAATGTAACAAATAAATGAATTCTGAAAATATGCAAATGTAGATTTCAAACGTTTCAATGCAGAAATGCAAATGAATCTAATTTCAATGGTAGCTACACTTAGCAAAGAGCCGCCCGTGCTTCTAAAAGCGGCATTTGCCCATTATTGTTAGATGATGATAAAAGCTTTATAATTTTTTTAAAAAAAAGTATATATTGCTATTGAATTACTATGTCAAAAATATGATTAAGACTTTTTCAAATTTAATTTGTTCTTATATTGCGATATTCAAATGTTTTTGTTACTGTTTTATTTATAAATTTTATACAATTTGAAAATAAATTGAATTTTTGTAAGTTTACCGTTTTTTTAGAGTGACATATAAAGTGTGATAAAACGTGGCAAAATAAGTGCTATATTTAATTAAAATGAAATCGTAATTCAATTTTTAAAATTGTGAGAAAAATTTATTTAAATATTGAAAAACAAATATTGCACTTGAAGACTATCATTACGGACAACATGTTTGGTTTATCTATATACTTAAAATAAACATTAAAACAGAATTTTTTAAACAGAGTTACATAAAATGATACATGAAATGATACATAAGAAAATACATGAAAAAAAAAACTGATTGCTGGTTTTCTAAATTAATTGTTGGTTTTCGAAACTGAATATTGGTTGGTTCTGATGGTTCTAAGACTGCAATCAATTGTAGTCTTATAATTGAATGGTTGAATGTAAATAGTTTTTGCATTGTGATAAATTATTACACTTAAAGAATATCATTACGGACAACATGCATGGTTTATCTATGAACTTAAAAAAAAGCGTTAAAACAGAATTTTTCAAATTAAGTTATGATTAGAAATATTGCATGATTATATAATAAAAAAATGCTTGTGTTATCCCTTTAATGAAGAATTTTTATTAAGCATATTTTTATGTTTTTCTTCATTTTGTATCAATTCATTATTCATACAAAATAATAAAAAATCATAAAAATATGTTTATACATTATTTTGTATCAATTTTATTATTCGTTATTTTGTATCAATTTTCAAAATAACCGAAAATATTACATTTAGCATTTTAATAATGTATTTTTATGAAATACAGCATGAAACACCTGTGTTTTTTACTGCATTAAAGATAAAATGTTCCGAACGTAGCTCATTGAATTTTAAAATTTTGCACTTAATTGCTGTTACTTAAATCTGACAGAAACAGTTATTCTTCATTGAAATTTTTTTAATTTGGAAAATCAATTATTGATAACATTTTGAATATGAATGAAAAAAAAAAAAGATTTTAAAACTGCCTTTTTTGGAATTCAGATAATCTGACAGATTTTTGTTAGTAATTATTAGACTGTTTTTTATGATTAAACGAACACCAAGAAATACTTTTGCTTGCAATTAGAGCTTCAAAAAATCGGATAAAAGGGACTTCGAAGTCCCATTTGTGACGAAGGGTTAAAGTAAAATAGAAGATAAGGTTAATAATAGTTTAACTCTTGCAATATGCTATAAGGATAAATGTAAAAATACAAAAAAATGTCCTTAGTTTGAATGAAGGAAACAAGCATGTAAATAAATAAAAATGCCACTTTATTTGTGAATGTATTATTTAATAATAATTTTGAAGATGATTTTGACAATCGTGTAAAAGAAATATTGCAACCATGTTGTATTACAAACGGAAATTAATGAAACTTAAATGCGTTATTTATTAATCTTAAATGCCCATACTGCAACTGATACTGCCTGTAATGAAACTTAAATGCGTTATTTATTTATCTTAAATGCCCATACTGCAACTGATACTGCCTGTAATGAAACTTAAATGCGTTATTTATTTATCTTAAATGCCCATACTGCAACTGATACTGCCTGTAATGAAACTTAAATGCGTTATTTAATGTAAATGTTTAAAGATATATTAAATGTTTCTGAAAACTATTATTTCCTTAGTTTTATAAGCAATTGTGTAAGTTTAGTTAATACAATGTATTTTATTGAAACCTTAATGTCTGTATCTTAAATGAAAAGCATTTACTCAAGCATGTTTCAAAGGTTTAGTAATGTATTAATTCATAATTTTGTTATATTTTTGACGATGCAGAAAAATTCAATTATTGCATGCTTTTAGGATGGAATTTCTTAGATAATTGAATATCATAAGAAATGAAATAAATGGAGAAATATATGTTATTAAATTATTCTGCGTATGTAAAAGTTGATTAAATAAATCTTCAAAACTCCGCGCAGTGCCCATTTTAACTAAAAGGTTTTTGTCAAAGCAAATTGTGATTATTACTTTAGAAAATGTTTGTTATATGAATAATATAAACAAAAGATTCTTCAAAATGCGTTTAATTTTCAAAATAATTTTAAGTAAAGTGTAAAAACTACATTTTGTTTTTACTCGTAGGCACATTCTCAGAAATAAAACTTTAATATTTTGAAGATTCGACTATTTTCCATAATCATTTTTAACATGAAAAAGCGTTATTTTTAACTAAAATCTAAGTCAAATTAAATTCTAAATTTTGGATGAAGTTGCTCGCTGTCTCCTCATTTTAATGTATCTTGGTAGTTTCTTAATGTTCTATTTTTAGATTTTAAAACCATTTTTTCGATATATAGGGATAGTTTTTTTGCCCAATGCCTACCTAGAGAATGATCTTTCGTCACACAGGCATCTGTAGCGCAGATTTGTTGGCTACTCTTTCAGGGCACCATATAAGGTGGGTCAACGTTGCTCCCACAGATAGGACAGATGGTACAAAGAATGAAAGAACATCCATGCCTCACCCGGGATTCGAACCCAGAACCTTTCCCTGACCCCTACACAGGCCGGTCGGCGACAAATGGGGATAGTAAGGGTTTAATGTGCTCAAGTTATTTACTCATACTCCTTTTGCTTTATGTTGATTTTCTTAATGAATTGGGGGCTAGGCCGGGATAGCCTGGTCAGTGGGGTGCCGGGCCCATGTCCAAGAGTTCGTGGGTACGGTCCCTGCTGGTCGAAGACTCCCCGTGTAGTAAATGGTGACTGATGCACGCTAAATCTGTCGAGTCTCAAAGTCCTCCATGTTCCCATAACAAATCAATACCTCTGGGGGTACCGATACAGAAGTTTCCTTGTCTTCTGGATTGGTTCAAAATTACAAGGCTACGGCGTTGAACATTTGTAGTCGTAAACCCAAAAATTGGGTCGACTGTTCAACGGCGGTCATAAAATAAAATAAAATAAAATGAATTGGGGGAAATATTATGTTGCATTAAGCACAATGCTTTTGTCGAATTTTGTTCCCTCATATAAGTGATATTATGAATTACCTATATTTGACAAATGTTCGCTTAGCGTATTTCTTAGAGAATATTTTTTGCTATGCCATTTCATCTATTTTAGTTTCCCTTTTAGTGATTTAATTTTACAAGGATGCAGTTTTTTTCCGTTTCTGCTGAAATTCTTAAGACTAATTTTGACTATGAGCTATGCGAAATTCTAAAAATAAAAACCAATGTTGTTTCACTGTTCTCCGTTATTTACGTAAAACTTATTTCAACCATATTTCACTCGTTTCTAATATTCAAGTTTTCTTTATCATTATAGATCTACGCCAAATCTATTAAAAGAATAACTGAAAGTTTCTGAGGAATCTTTTAAAAACAGACTTTGTAAAGAGAAGAGTTTCTATTTTATTTCTTAAATTAGAACATTAAATATATTCCAAACTATTATTTTTAACTAGTCAAACTACTAAATTATTTTTGACAAACGCAGTACTACTGTTGGAACTGAGAAAATACCATGTTTCAAAATTAAGTTACACCGAATCTCGAAAAGTAAAGTTGACGGCGTTATTAATTTAAAAATCCCAAGCATCAAATTGAATTTTAGCCAAAGTTATTCAATATTTTAGAAAAAGAGTAACGCAATGTATACTTTAAGAGAAAAAAAAGGTTGGTAAAGAAAATTAATCTAAATAAAAATGACATCTAATTTTTCCATTTTTGTATGATAATTTTTCTGATTATTCCAAAGTTTTAAATGCTCAATAATTAAACGATTTCTTAAATGATACAAGGTGCGCCATAACGATTGGTTTTAGTATGTACCTTTCAGAATCTATGTCAAAAATACTGTAAAAAGATATCTATGCTTAATAGGAATAAAGAGCGGTAAAAAATAACGACACTAAAATGGGTAAAACATTGTTTTGGTCAAGAAACTTCCTCAATACAAAGCAGAAAATGACTGAAGAAAAATAAAGACAAGTAAGTTGAGATTAGGAAAAAGGGATTTAACCAATCTGGGAAAAGGAATGAGAATATGAAAATAAAGGCAAGGGATTAAAAACAAAGTGTCTGGAGGGGGGAGTGAGAATTCCATGTGTGCGAGATGCAGAAATTCAATTATGCAAAATAGATTTCCAAACAATAGATGCAAAATAGATTTAAAATATATGCAAAATAGATTTAAAATAGAGATGCAAGATTTCCAAACAATCGGTAGAATAGGATACCAGAAAGGTCATAGATCTAGATTTCTTACATGTGAAAAGATTTCCAAAAGTCTTATTCAAGAGATGAAGACTAATTCATGCGTCTTTATAATTGCTTTATTCGGTTGTTTAGAATTATTCATATGTAACATTTAAGTATATCTACCTTTATTTAGACACACTTTAGGGACTGCATATTAATAACTAAGAACGCGAGAAAAGATAATGCCGTCGAAATCCAACGAATCACTAGTGAGGTAGGTGAAACTAAAGACGTCCAAATCTGTTTGATTCCCTCAGAAATCAGAGAGTAGTTAAAAGGTAACTGTTCGAAACATTGAGTAATAAAAACATCAGATAATAAAACGGATTTCTATGCTTATTCTCATCCCTTTTACCACTTACGATGCGATAGATAACATTTTTGATTTTGTTTCTTACTCGCTTGAATGCATATGTGCGACTCTTAGGGTACATACTTTTGACTTCATTTGAAGGAAAATTTTATCTATCATTTCGGAATACCCTGTATTTCATGATATTTTCGGGTAAATTTTCAGATTACTGTCTGAATATAGAAGATGAATTTGGCCTTCACTAATGATATTTTCGGGTAAATTTTCAGATTACTGTCTAAATATAGAAGATGAATTTGACCTTTACTAATATACTTTTTTTTGAAAAAAGATACTTAAATATACGAGGAAACGTTGCGAGTCCGACCAATCTCTGTTTCACAATAAAATGGTCTTTAATGGAGTTTGGTGGTACTTAGGGGTTACTTTTATTGATTTCAAAATGTTATCAAAGGTGCATGATCTTTTGCAAGCAATTTTAATTTTACTCATTGCCTTTTTCTTGGTATGGAAATGCCACTTGTGTTGGCGTAATGAAAACCGGATCGATGAATAAAATTTAACGTCAATAAAAATTATTTTACTGATAGAATTAATTATGTGTAATTTTTTTTTTACCCATTATGAATAATAGAACTATTTTAAATGAATAAACAATTGTTTTTCAAGGTTGCATTTAATTTTACATCATAAAAATAATTCAGCTTTGAAAATGAGAAGAGGTTAATTTGTTTGAAATGCTTTGTTTTTTCTAATATAACGTTTTTTTTTTCTAATTTAAATTTCAAGTCTAAAAATAAATAATTGATAACATCATTTTTAGTGCATTCTCACTGCAACATGAAGTTGTCGATTTTTTTCAGAGATCGTCAGAAGGAGCTCTCTAAATTATTTTCAACACATTTGAAACTAGTTCTTTGTATTGTTAATATTTTTTGTTTTGATGATTTTTCATGTTTTTTAATTTGACCTTCTCTGCATTTGGTTCAGAGAATTGACCGGTCGCTGGGGGAGGTTATGATGGTCTCTCCTAAAGGTTTTCTTCAAACTCACAGGAAGTCACCGGAAAAAATTCCATGCCTTTCTAAAAAGTTGTCACAAATAGAGGAAGAAGCTACTCAAAGGTGGTCTTTTATGGAGGTTTCACTGAATTTATTTTATAAAGTCAAAAAAAAAAAGTCATATGAATTTAGATTTCGCTATATAGAATCATGTTGCACTTTCGTTGTGTCATACATAAATATTTCTTTCTGGAACTTATCCGTTCTACATGTTGAATTTTGGTACACAAATTTTACTCGTAAAATATTATGTGATTTATTCCTATTACTTATCTCTTTCATGCTCTTCTTGCCTTGGAATTACTGAAAGAATAAGTCTGCACTAAGAATGAATAATTTTTTTTGTATCTAGAAGACACCGCTAATCCTAAAGCTCTTCAAGAAACTAAGATCTGAGAGAAGTACTAATCTATCATTTTCTAGCTTAGTTAGCTTACTATGAAGAAGAAGCCTCTATTTTATAGATAAATGGTTATATAATTCTACGGTACATAGATATATTATTTTATACTTTAAGATTATATTATTATTTTACGAAATTATTTATAAAACGAATACAAAATTCTATAGATTTTTAAATGCTACATTTAATAACATAATTTGTAAGGAACGTTGTGATGGATAAATTATATTTCCTTCATACAATTTATGCTTTTTGAAATAAATATTTTCAATATTTCAAAAGCGTATACCTTAAAACAGCAAATATCAACCAATTGATTGGTTTTGCACAGGTACATATTTTAAGTTGTTCTAAAAGTTAACAGAATTTAGTAAAAGCACAACTTTTTAAGTTTCTGAAAGAAAATATCACGAAATCGGAATCTAGAATTTAATCAGAATCTAGAATTTTGTCTTTTTAATATAATAGATATTGTATTTTCTGAAAAATAGATTTCGATTGATGAAATGTTATTAATGCTTGCAAAATTGATTTTATTTTTCCCTATATGATCTAAACCTAATCTTTGTAAAATTAAATCATGATAAATAGAGATTCGATAACTATCAAACCGAGGTCCTTTTCATTTTTATTTAAGAGTAAATATTTCATGGTAACTGAACCAAAAATATTCTTTAATTACTTTTATAAACATTCGTTTAATCAATAAAAAAACGATACTATCGGAAGAGGAAAAGAGAGCATCTAAATATGTTTTATTGCCAAAAGAATTCCGTGAAAAAGTTGTTACTAGAAAAACCTTCAAAACTGTTCCAACAGAATTTACAACTTGTTTGTTTTTTCGTTGCTCGTAAATATTACTATGCGGGCATAAGATAAGATTTTGATATTTTTAATGACAGCTATTTTTAAAAATATGCATTTAGAAAGGTAATTGTGGAACACCCTTTATGTTAACAAATGGCACTGCTTTTAAAAGTTATGTATTGTGTTGGCTTGCTTGGTAATTGCCACATATTTTGGTTAGAAAAATAGGAAAAACACACTGTTGTTACTACTGCTACTGCCAAGCCTGCTTTGGAAATTCAAGCGAATTTTTAAGGCATTTCTAAAAATAATATTTTTTTTTGATTACTTGAAATCATATATCGAAATACTTTTAAGAGCTTATAAAATCGACGCGTATTTGGAAAGTTAAGGGTCTTGAAAGTTAAAGACATGAGCAAAAAATATTGGGTCTTTTTGTTTTAAAGTCGATAAGAACACCTAAAAAGAATTTTCTTGGCTCATATCCAAGCGATATAGATTAAAATATAAATCCTGAATAGAAAATTAAAGTGATTTTCCCCTTTTTAAAACATATTTTGATAATTTAAATAATAAAGTAAAGTTCAAGCTAAACATCGTTAAGGTGATATCTTCAAGTAAAGAAGCATTAACGATTTTAGCAAAAAAGAAATTTAAATCATATGGAAAGAAAGAATAATAATGATAATAATAATTTTAAATATAATGATTTTAGAATTAACTATCGTGCATTAATTTTCCAAATTGACTATTGTTGCTTTTGGTTAGTTAACAAAACTCAGTTTTCCAAATTTGAAAATAGTTTTATCGTTTTTATCAAAAAATGCTTAAATAGGACTAGTCGCTTTTGAGTTAATTTAATTGTCGGTTTTAATCATTGGATTAAAAACATAACTACGTATATTTTGTGGTAGGATGTTTACAAAACCTCTTATAAATTAAGCTGTTGACAATTCTGTTTTTTTTTTTCAAATATTTAAAAGATTACAATAGCAATGTGAGATCACATCTCTGTTTAATCAAAAATCGAAGTCTATTTTACGTTTTTTAGCGTTTATTTTGTATTCATAATGTCTGTATTCATAATGTTTTGTATTCATTTTGTATTTAGATTGAATTGTATACAAGCTTGTCTGTATACCGTCTGAATACAATCTTTGTCTACATTTAAGATTTCAGGGATCCAGAGGACACTAACGAGATATAATGTTACATAACATATCAAATTTTGACATTACGCAAACGTTTTTTAGTTGTCTTGGAAACAAATGCTGTAAAGAACGTTGTTTACTATGAAAAGTTGCGATGTTGTTTTCCTGTGAAAAAAAAACGCTTCTATCATTTGTTCATGCAATGCAATGTGCTAGAACATATTAAATTAAATATTAATTATCATTATCAGCCTTAGAATGATGCATTGGATTTCGATGTGGTAAGGAACGGTATTCAGCTTTTGAAGTTAGACAATATATTACAATAATCAATCTAAAATGAAACATGATTTTTTTCAAATTCTTTACATTACTTTAAATGCTTTTATTTATTTTTATATTATAATGGGGCAGTTAAGATGAAAAAAAAAGATTTGAAAGCATATCTAACTTGAAAAAAGCATATCTAACTATTGTCTTTATTAATGCCTAGAGCACGAATAATAAATTTTTCTTGCGATTAAAGCTGAATAGAAACATCAAAAATCATACTTTACATATTTAACCAAATATCTTATTTCACAAATGGTTTTGTCAATATACAGTTAAAACTAATGACAAAGTGAACTTCGATCACTGCTTGCAAAGAGAACATTGCATAAAAAGCAATATTGTCTTTTGGAAAGTTCATTTGAATATGATGAGACAGTCTGATATGTAACAAATTAAATTAGGCTTTGGTCAGGTGAACTCAACAGTCAACATGAATGACAAGTGAGAGCTATAGTACCGAATAAAAAATTTTAATGTTAAGTCGCATGTTTATTTTGTTTTCAGCTATGCTTTTTAAGCTTTGTATGAAACTCAATAATATAAATTATCTGTGATTAAAATAAAAAATAAATTCGGTGTGTTCAAAAGAAAAATATAATAGAGAAAATTGCTTGGTTTTGGTATATTTCAACATATCCATGATCAATACCATCGTTTTTGGAGCTGACTGAAATTGGTTAAAAGGTCAAGGTAAAAAGGTGTTATGCTAGCGTTAAATCATCAAAAATGGCAATTTATTATAAATAAAAACACCGAGCTGTTTTAGTTTTAATTGTTTCAGTACACTCTTTTGAATTTGTGTATGATTTTGCAACGTTGATTAAAGTTTTTATTAAATTATTAATATATTTATAGTTTATTAAATATTTTTTTGCTATTTTTTACCTGTTTTAAGTGGTGTTCTAAAAAGGAAATAGTTAATAGACTAAACTAAAGAACACTATGAAAACTAAAAGTGTCGTTCCTAACCGGATTGACTGTGTTTGTGAGAGGCATCTTGTCTATTGATTGATAACGTTTAAAAACAGGCAAAACAAAACATTTATTTTAAATAAAAAACAGCAAAAAAACAAAACAAAACACAGCGTTCCAAAGATATTTTAAAAAGCCAATTCAACGATATTTTCAGTTCTCTCTTTTCGATTTTTTCAGTTCTCTCTTTTTTCTCTTGCCATACTCAGAGTAACCTACATATTCTGAATACTTTTGGTGGCGCCAACTAATTGGAGTTAGTGTTTGCCGCAACAAAAAGGCTTTTATTTACAGAATTTATATAGCTAAAATAATTATGAATTTCATCGCTCCCGATGCCTTTAAATTTAAAGATTTCATTTCATTCAATAACCAGCGTTGAACATCTTTCTCAGTTTTGAGTTTACGACTATATATGTATATGTAATATGTATAACGATCCATCCTATTAATTTAGGGTATGCGTTAAATATCTGTACCGTCGCCGCGACAGGCCCACCCAGGAGGGGGTGCAGGCTCAATCAGTGCCGGTCGGGGAACTCGGCGAAGCCCCCCACTGGCATTTGTTAAAATTCAGATCAGATTATTACAAGTTACAGGGCAACAGCCCGACAATTTGATTTCAGCAAGGGATAAATTACAAGTAGTTCAAAATATGCCACAGGGGATAATGATAATTAATCGTTTAAATCACAAAAAAGGGGAGCCACCGGATTGAAATAAGGTCAAAGGATCCTAATAAATTAAGAATATATTAAGTCTAGAGGTCAACAGACCCTTATATTATCATACAAACCCTTACGTATTTCAGCAATTAGTTGACTGCACAAAGCAGCACAAACTAGGGCTATTTGAACTCAGGTCCAAGATTGGACAACAACAACAACTCAAAACATAGACGATACAGGCAGTTAAAAGTAAAAGCATCAGATAAAAGGCCAAAAGTAATGACAAGCATAAGAGTAAAAGTTGACAGTGTCAAAACACAGAATGTATACCCAAAAGGGTAAAACGCAATACAATTTAAAAGATACCGACTACATATGATTCGACTCCATTGCCTTGTCATTTCGAACCTAACATAAAAGACAGGAGACGTTCCGGTTCAAACATCGGAGCAAACTAGCCATCGCAAAAGACGTTTTGATGGGACTAACCTGCATCTGCGTTGCACTGAAAAATAAAAAATAAGAAACACGAAAGTCTCCCATGTTTTGCCCGACGGCAAGAGATTTCTAATCCATGATCCATCTACCTCTGAGGATATTTAAAGTAGGCACTGTAGTTGGTGCGACCCGGAATTGCTGGGATTTGAGCCTGGGTTACCTCATTGGGAGGTGAGCTTTATATCTCATGAGCCGCTGCAACTCACGTTGTTATATTAGCGAAAAGATTTTTCTAGAAAATCAACGATTTAAAATAATGATTAACAGCATTTAGTATTACTTGTATCATGCTATTACTCGTGTCCAACTCCTGATAATAAGCATTTACATAACTAAGCAATTTTCTTTGGCTCTTATCCTTTTCAGAATCTTTTTCCCTCAGCACCTACATTAAATAACTATATGAGAAAAGTTTGTACACATTAAAAGAGCACTTATTTACACAATACCGATAGTACCTCTTGCCAAAATTAATTCAATTTTATTTGCGTCTGTACTAGCAATATAACTTTTTACTATCCCTTTGAAGCTATATATATATATATAGCTTCAAAGGGATAGTAAAAAGTTATATTGCTAGTACAGACGCAAATAAAATTGAATTAATTTTGGCAAGAGGTACTATCGGTATTGTGTAAATAAGTGCTCTNATATATATTAATTTTGCTCTTTAGTGGATAACTTTTTCATTCCAATTACCGTTGATTTTAAGTCATTTAATTTTATCGAAACATGCTTCAAAAACGCAGATATAAAGAAAATAATTGATAGTATCCAGATAACTTTAGAATAGATATAGATATAAAGAAGAGTAGATATAAAGAAAATAATTGATAGTATCCAGATAACTTTAGTGATAGCTCTCAAAAGCCGCCTACGGTGATTCTCAAGCTTATCTGGCATTACAAATTAAAACTAATTAAATATTAAAGAAAGTGAAAAATCTCTTTGTCTTGATTTAATGGAACTAAAGCTATCAAAAATGACTGTTTAATTTATAAGGATGTCTAATGCTCAACCTACATGAAAAATTCCTTTTTCAAACGTTATTCTTTACTGAACTTAAAGAAAAAAAATTCTTTTAATGATAGGTCGGATGTTGGATTTTCTTCTCCCCCACCCCTGCTGTTACAAAAAACGTTTTAAAGATTCAGGATCCTAACAGAAACAGTCACGGAGTTATAACAGACAAATTCTTCCTTTTACGATTATGTATTTTTTACATTACGAAGAACTGATATTCAAATAGTATTCAATAAAATTAAAGTAGTCCTAATAACTGCCACCTTTAAATAGAAAATTATAATAAAATGTTTAAAGCTTTCAATATTTACCCGGTATAAATATTTTATGCATTTTTTATCATCAAAACTAGCCATTAAACAAGTTTTCCGGTTTATTATTTTACATTATAACATAAAGACGTCAATTTTATATTAGTCTTTATATTCATGAAGGGATCTACTTTTTCACTCACAAGCGATAGAGGTTTCAATGCGTCATCAGTTTCAAACGCGAGGTCTTTGCTGCCTAACATTTCGGAAAATGAGACTTTTAAAGAAAACATTTGTTATCCCTTCGTCAAAGCTCGTTCAATTTATGACGCTCCAATATTCATGCTTCAAATTCATTTTCCAAGCATCAAGTTTAATTTTTTTTTGGATTTACCTATCAACTTTAAAGACTCAGGTTCCAATTTTCAAACATCAATTCTCACGTTAAAATTTCCAAGCACCACGTTCAAATTTCAAAGCACCCCGTCTTACTTTTCCATTTTTAAGTGCTATTCCCTTTCCTCGATTCCATAAAATAAAAACAAATCACTAACTAATGTAACAAACCACCAAGAAATCCCTAAATCACTGAATCAATAAATCAATAGCTTAATAACTGAACTTATAAATCACCAAGTGAACGACTAAATTAGTAAGTCATATATTGAATCGTTGAACTAGTAAACCTCTCAACGAATCACTGAATCATTATATTGCTCGCTGAGTTATGCGATTACTACGTCCTACTAAATAATATACTACTCCCTTCTACATTTCTGTTTTAAAGTACTATTCCTCTCTGTCTCGATTCCCTAAAATCAAAGCAAATCGAAAAAAAAAAAAATAAATAAATAAAAAAACCCGCATCACCGAATTAGCAAATTAATAGCTGAAATATAGACATTATAAATTAACCATTAACACCTTCTTTGTCGACTCCGCGTCTCGTACGTTCAACGTTTTTGTGCAATTGTGGTTGGCGTCGCATGCCGTGTGACTAAGAAAAAAAAATACATAATTGAAACTGAATTCGTCGCTACGTACACGTTTCTTTGAATCCAGCGAATATTTTTGTATTTCTCAATATTGCTAAGAGATGGCGCAAATAGTCAATTTGCAATTTTTGAAGTGAGATTTCCCACCGTGAATTGAAATCAAAATCACTTTGTACTTTCTGTAATTTTGCTTTCATTAGTGTTGCCATTGCATATCAAAATAGTTGTGATAGTTTTGTGATAAATGCGATTTTACGCTCTGATGCCCAAGACTGATATAACGGTAAGGTTAAGTAATTATTTTCCAAAATATTTTTTACCTAATTTTAATAATTATTTTATGCAGATATTTATCTTAATCACTTTAAGGCAGTAGAGTTATTAAATATGTTATCACAGTGTATTTTTTTTTAGATAAAACTTAGGTACATTGCAAGGAAAACAGTGAGATCAGTGGATGGGGCCTTATATATTTCGCCACCAGCAGGTCAATCAAAAAACTACTTGCTGACAAAAATATTTTGCATTTTCGAATTTAGGGTAGAACGTATGATGATTTTCAGCAATAAAAAATACTTTGTTTGGCAAATTAAAAAAAAATCAGACAGAGAAGGGGTTTAACCACTGAATTAGTAAATTTATATTGAATCTTTGAATTAGTAAACCACTTAATGAATCAGTGAATCACAATATTGATCACTGATTTTTACAATTACTACGTCCTACTGAATGATATATTACTCCGCTTTACTTTTCCCTTTCAAAGTGCTGTTCCCTTCTCTCGATTTCTTAAAATCATAACAAATCACTGACTAAAAACTTAAACCACTGAAAAAAATCGTTAAATCATCGAATTAATAAATAATTGGCAAAATTATTGAATTTATAAATTATTCATTAAACTACGGAATAAGTAAATCAGGCACTGAATCGTTGAATTAGTAAACCACTCGATGAATCAGTGAATCACTATAATTCTGACGGAATCATTCACTGAATCAAGGAAAAACTTACTGAATTACTGAACTTATTATTATATTTTACTCCCTATTACATTTTGTTATGCTTTTTCCCTCGTTGCTCTAATAAAAATAGTCATTCTTAGGAAAACACGTAAAATAATTTTTTGTGTTTTCTTCGCAAAATACATAGCCCGAAAAGAAAGATCATTTTTCAAAACCAAATTAAAAAGCAAAATTTTAAAAATATTTAATTTCTTCTTCATTGCTTAAAAAGTATAGTAATTACAAAGGGATTTACCGATTCCAAATAAACATTTTTGAGGGGCAAAATAAGTTTTAAAAAATTTTCAAATTATGGTAAAAATTACCACTTTGGGTACATTACTAATCCATTTTACCATAAAATTCATTTTTATAATAAAGTATTATACCATAAATTTTACAGTAATATTTATTTAATTAGAGGGGTTCAGTGATTTTGTGGTTGTTATTGCTGTAAAAATTACTATATATCAGATTTTTTGTTCCATGACATGTTCGGGTAAAAATGGAATTTATTGTAAAAAATACCGGCAACCTGAGTGTCGTTTTGTTTGCCGTAATTTGATTTATAATTTTTTACAGAATGTATGAAATTTATCATTGCTTAGCCTTAGAATTGCAAGATGTGACACGGAATTAATATTTATACAAAACAAGTTTTCATAATTCGAGAATAATATTAAACTTATTTTTAAGGCGAGATACATTTTTATTTAAAATTCAAAATACGACAAAGAAACTTTTTTCCAATCATATACACTTTTAATGAATTTGAGTCTTCTTCCTTAACAAAATATATTGAATAATATATACTGGTTTATATTCATAGTAAATAGAAATATATTTTTTCAGAATTTCATGCTGCAAAGGTTCCAAAGCATACTGAAAGTTTTTCTGCGTTGAAATCACCAGATCAAATCAAATCCAGTTATAGATACAAGTTTCCTTTTCAATATCTAAGAGAATATCTTTGATATCTTCTTTGGCTTTGTCTTTTGAAACTTCCTTTTAGCTCCATCCCAATAATTTCAAGAAAATGCCATCTGGTGGAAAAGGGAAATTTTATCATACAAAATTTGTTTTCAGCTCCTTTTTATTTAGATCCTTTGAGCTGAAAATATGAAAGATAAGCTATAGAATTTTTCATTGTTTCGGATCATTATTTTTAGTTGGACTTAAAGCGTCAAAAACTTTCAACCAATATTTTTCTTTTTTTAGAAATAAAATTTATAATATGTCGTATATGAATGGAGGGTAATTTATTTAGAAAGAAGTGTATTGTTTAAAGATTATTTTTTGATATATCATTAAAGTGATCGTAGATTTTATGGTAATCTCCACTTTTAAGAAAATTTTATTTTTATTTACTTATGTTTTTAGCTTATTTCTCGCTTTCTTTGGTTTTTCAACCCAAATCTTACTAGTAAACAGCCTTTGGTAGCAAAGAAAACTTTATTACATAAATTTATATTTCTTCTTATTTAAATCTTTTAATCTGAAACAAAATAAAAATCAGATGTTTTTCTGTATAGTTTTTGTTTCTTTGAGATTGAATTGAAAACTTCAATAGCTTTTGTCATATTTTAAATGATTTTTGTTTCAGCAAATTTATATATATAATAAGGAATTTATTTATGAAAATAAAGCTTAAAAAACTGCCAGGAAAATCGTGTTATGGCTCAAGTAAGACTATGTGTATATTTGAAAAATATATGGATATTTTTGAATAATATGTTGATATTTTTGAAAAATATTTCGAATAATGTGAATGTTTTTAAGAAATATTTAACTCATATTTCAATTTGAAACCTATCACAAAAATTTTGCTAACTGGCCTGCCTCAAGTTAGCCTCATATATGCGTGTTTCGTTATAAATGTTCCACTTCATTTGTTATGTTTTAATGTTTCATTGTTTTGTTACATGCGATTTAGCGTGTTTTGTTATAAATGAGATTTTCTTGATTTTCTAACAATATGTCTAAATTAATGTGCAATATATGGTTATTTTAAGATATTTTGCATCCATATAGGAATTTTAATTCATCTTCAAATGAATTCCACATAATAAATTAGCAAAGTTTCTTTTCTTACGTGACCTCGATATGTACTTCAGAGGAAAAAAATTCTTGACATATACAGTTTTCAAAACGTATGACTAATATATCTAGATATTAAACCAGTTTCGATTGAAAAACGTGTTGCAAAAATATGATAAAAAATGTCCATAACACTAATCTCAGCACCTTCTTATGGTGGTTAGTTTTTGCTTTGTTCTTTTTAGCATGGACATATTTTCTATCAATATTTTTTAAGAAATCTAAGAGTATTTTAAAAAAATATATGCACCCTGTATCAGTATGACACCAGTTGCAAAAGAATCACTTCATACATAAATTTATATATTATTGACATTGCTATTTATGCGCAATTTTGACAATATTTGATATTTTTTCAAATTTTTTCACAAAATATTTCGAAACATAAGTATTTTCAAAAAGTATGACGAAGTTTAAAAATAAAACCAGTTTGAAATGAGTCAATTTTATAAAAAAAATTGTAATTTGTCCATCCTTATGCTCGCACGATATAATTTTAAACTTTTTTTTATAAGAAAAAGAAATTGATATTAAGTTAAATTGTAAAAAAAGGAATACAGTGTTTTCTTATATAATCCATTTTTTTAAAAATAGATTGACTATTTGTGTTATGTTTGAAAAATTAAGTGCCTATTGTAGCAAATCACCAGTCAGTTACCAAAATAAAAGCAATTATATTCTGTCAAAAGTAATGAATGTTAAAATATAGTAATAATAAATATTGATGTAATTAATTAAAACTGCTTGCCATTATTAAAGAGTTTTTGAAACTGTCTCCGACATTGATGGATAGGTATGATATTTCTCATAAAAGAGTATTTCGTTTGAAGAAATTTTCCCTCTTTAACATGATTATCTCCTTTAATAATTGTTCCATGAATAAACTATTCCTGGTTTGCTGACGTTCCTATTTATTTTCGTTCAAATAAATTCATTAAATTATTCATATTATATTCCTGGTTTCTTTCCATTATATTTCAATGACATTCGTCAATTAAAATTTGATTAAATAATTAAAATTAAAAAACTTAATTAATTAAAATAAAAAAATTATTCCTTGAAATAATTTTATCGGTCTTTTAAAGTTCATTATGCTTATAATCTTATTTAAATATTTTTTTTAAATAGATTAACTTTAAATTTTCTTACTTAAACATGACTTGGATGATTTGAGGAATTTTCTAATTATTCATGTGAATAAATGTTTTAAACAATTTCAAAGAAAAAAGAAATATTGATATCTAATTTATTTCATCTTGATTATAATGATACTTAAAAATTCACAACTAACTATAAAGTAATGTGATTTTTGCTTAATTTAAAATGTAATGCATTTTAAGCCAAAAAAATATCTAAGATGTGGATTAAATAACATTCCATGAATACAAGATCGCTTAAAAAGTTCCTGAGATATGGTAGCGTTCGTAAAAAGTAAAGTTAACATTAAGAGGTCCAAACACCGGAGTGATCTCCTGACCAAACTTGTGGGACCACATTTTTCAGATTGTGGAAACTACTTAAATTTTGAGGGTCAGAAATTCAAATCTGTTCAAATCAGCCCGTTTATTCAAAGAAAGTAAATTTTCCTGCTCAAATTAATTATCATATTTGAAGCCACCCCGCTAACCATTAAGATTACGTCCTAGAACGTGAAGATCCGATCATAAGAGTTTTGCAAGGTGATCCATTTATTTTTTGCGTACTGTACATTAAATCCCAGTCTTATCAAAAATAAAATTTTCCTGATACTGGGTGGCCATAACTATGAAAAACAGACTCACAAAATATTCATAATCTCTCAAATTTTTTTCCAATAGTGGTCACGCCATAATGGAGTGACTTTGTAATATATTGCGTAGCAAAATTTATGGTTTGATGATTATTCTCCCATTTTTTATAAAATAGTTAAATATTTCTCAGAAAAATATAAGTAAATAATTTAATCTTAATATAAATGAATCTTAAAAGTGCATCAATTAAAAATAAATCATTGCAATTTCCTTCATTTTGAAGTACATTATATTTCGAACTAAATAAAAACAAAGCTTTTCTTTTTTTTATTAGCATGCATATTAATTAAGCTATAACTGCATCTTTTGCGTTTGGAATTCATTTAAATTTTAATCCATATAAATGAAGCCCTCAAAACATT
Organism: Parasteatoda tepidariorum; assembly: GCF_043381705.1. Classification (NCBI taxonomy): domain Eukaryota; kingdom Metazoa; phylum Arthropoda; class Arachnida; order Araneae; family Theridiidae; genus Parasteatoda; species Parasteatoda tepidariorum. The sequence continues at coordinate 53,027,502 of NC_092213.1, read as the reverse complement.
TCCCAAGAAATGGAGTGATGTCTACTACATTACTTCTTTATTTTAGTCACACTTAAAAATTAAAAAAAAAAAATCAAAAATCAAATTTTCTTTGTTGCATTTTAAGGCGAATTATATTTCAAACCTAATTAATACAAACTTTTCTAATAATACTGCTTTGTATTCGCATCATTAGAAAAGCTTGTTAATTTTGAATGTTCATTTTCAAGACAATTACGTTATAAAAACTATCTCACTTAAGAACTCTTGTTCATAATAATCATGAGACAAAATTTGCTTGCATTTCTTTTCAGTAATTACACAGAGCAGGGAATTTTTAGATTAGGAAATAAAATGGGAAATGCTAAAAGACGTATTGTTTATTTATAAAGTATATTTTGTCTTCTTTTTTTTAGTTTATTGAAATGCATTTTACCTAATAAAGTTGAATTTATTTTTAATGAATGATAGACTACAGCAATAACGTTTTCAATACAACATTTTCAGTAAAATACTGTAAATGCTAAATACACAATGGTTTTAATATTATTTATTTGTTATACTTAAGCTATTTATGCCAATTAAAATAATTGTTTACTGTTATTTGTAAAATTCGGTATGAAACCTCATAATAATACTTTGAAACTAACATTTTAACTTCATGCAATATCAAGGTAAAATATGGCTTAATATATTTCAAAACTCAATAATTTAAGCTTTATTTAATGTTATTTTGTTATAAAAAATGCATCAATCATAATTTGTTATCAAAGTTAAACCTTTATACCTTTCTGAATAACAATCATTAGAATAATATACTGACATATAAATGTCGTTATGCAAAAGAAAAACAAATACTCCTGCAATGTAATAACTAAGTAAAATTCATCTGTTAAAATTAATCTATTCATCTATTAAAATTAATCTATTTATCTATATGTTCTGTTTAGCTTATAATATACATTGCGAAAAAATACAGTCAAAACTACCAGTACATGGTAAAATTTGCCGTGTTTCAGACTCACTAAGAATCATGGAATCCGTGTAATCAAAATCGATGTTCTAGAATCACTAAAAATCATGTCAATTTTTACCGAAGCGCTTTGGTAATGATTCTGGTGAAATTAACAATGAAATATTGCTTTACATTACGTGTCAAAATTTGGTAAATATGTTAACTTTATCATGATACCTAAGAGGATGGCATAAAAAACAATTTATTTGGTTAATTTACTTTGAAAATGCTGCTTTCGTATTTTTTACTAAATCTTTGTTGATAAAAACTGTGATTTTAAACGCCAGAATTTTTAACTTCCAGTAAAAGGTTACCACATGAACGAAAATGTTATTATATAAATGGTTTAAGGACTTCATATTCTGTTTTTAATACCAAAATTACGCATTTGTACCATACAGTACAATAATTTTTCCAGCATTTCAATATCACTATTTTCAAATCATGTATTGAGGCTAGAATAGATTGTCCTTGCTCTCAGAATTTGTCACGCAGTCTTGCCGAAGAAATACAAATAAAAAATATTCTGATCTGTCATTTTACGATAAATTTAATAAACTTATTATGCTCGAAAATTGTTTTATTCTGTTTTGCTTTTATTTAAATAAGGATTTTATTAAAACTATACATAAAAATATTACCTTAATATATTTGAAATCTTAAGGACTTTGAGGACAGTAATTCATTAAAATTAAAATTAAAACTCGGTAATTTAATAGGAACTTTCACAATAAAATATTATTTTATTCTATCTTGAAACTAATTAAAAATTGTCACTTAATTGTACAGCATGACAATAAAATAAAAATAGTTCATTTCCTTTTGTCAATAAGGAATTAAAAACCTGATCTCTACTTTTTATTACTTTTTAAAATTAATTCATGGCAGTATGAATCAGAACTAATAAAAATAAAGTTTTTTTTTAAAAATCAATACAATTTACTAATCCAAATACTATTCAAAACTAGAAAAAATTTACCTCTAAATTTTTGTAATTTTAGAGACTTTGAGGACAGTAACTCATAACATTAAAATTAAAACTATATAATTTAATAAGAACTTTCCAAGTAAAATGTGCTTTTATTCTATCTTGCAACTAATTACAGTTTCTTATTCAATTTTTACAAGATGGCAACATAATAAAAATAGTTAATTTCATTTTGTTAATAAAGAAGTAAAAACCTGATATCTATTTTTTTCTGTATCTTTTTAACAATAATTCATGACAGTACGAATCAAAACTAGTATAAATAAATAAAACTGTTTTTTAAATTTTTTTAAAAAATAAACGCAGTTTACTAATCCAAACTATAGAAAAAAAACAAAAAAAAACAGTTTACTTCCATTTTCTTTTGTATTTCAATCAATCAAATTCAGTTTCTTAATTTTTTTAAAAATGTTCTGGAAGCTTATTTCGTTTACTCGTCATGGATTCGTGCCTACTTTTTCATAAAGATTTTGTTGTCTGGCTGTTTTTTTTTATTCGACTATTTTTGACATTGATCAATTTTCGCCTGTGTTTAAAAAGTAACAGTGTCTAAAATTGAGATTCCGCAGATGCACGCAATTTTTTTACGAGTCTTTTTAATCTAACATATAAGCAATATAAAATTACTTCTATTTATGTTAAATTAAAATTTTCGTTTAATTTCGATTATTTTGTATTTATTGTTCCACCCAATTAGGTTTCTACTTGATGCTGACGTAGATATAGCTTCCTGAGGTAATGTTAATTTTATAATGTTAATGATGATTATAAGTTAGAAATCCGTAACTATACGAAGTTGTAATTGAAATAGTTCATGTTTGAAAAGAAAAATCATGATTGTCTATCACCATGTAGTTTGTAAAATAAATGGTTTTAAAAAATGGGAAGGGGGCTTTGGCGGATTCCTCTGCCTGACAAGTACCGATAGGAGCCTTCGCCTGCTCTCATGGTAAGGCGAGGGTCTGTAACGGCGACGATTTTTAAATTTATACCTGAATTTCCCTATTTTAGGGAAGCGAGGAAAACATGTCGTATATATTAAGCATCCAAACCATATACATAATTGTAATATAAATATCAAAACAAATATTCTATAAGTTTAATCATTTTAGTACGTAAAAATTTCCTAAGTGATAGGCGGATCATGGGTTAGAGTCCCCTTGTCATCGGCCAGGTTTTCGGGGTTTTCTTTTCCATGTAACACAAATGTGGTTTAGTTCCATTAACACGTTGAATGCCATGGGGGTTATTTGTTCGTAGCGCCACGGGGGTCACCGGTGACCGACGAAGTCAAGATTATTAAAAACACATAATTCGACTAAAATGCTTTTAATTTTTTTATATTATTATCACCACTAAAATGGTTTGAAGTAATTAATGCAATATAGAACACACAAAAATAATTTTGGTCAGGTGGGCAAGCCATGTAAAATTAGCGTGGGATTCAACGTGCTAAAAAAAATCCTCCGCGAAGGCAAATTACTCTCTGTACTTGATCCAGGAGTTTCCTTGTCTCTTGGATTGGGATCAAAACTACAATGCTACGAAGTTGAGCATTCGTATTCGTAAACCCAAAATTGGGTCGGGTCTTCATCGTCGGTTATAAAATAATTGGTGAAAGAAAAGCATTCGTCAATGGAGCTATCCTATCGAATAATAATTTTTATCCTAGCAAAATTCAATCACATTTTAGCAAACCAAATGACTTTCAATGGACAAAGAAGAAAAAAAAACATTCAATTATTGGTTTTTGATGGTGAGCTTGAAAACTTTTTTCCAACAAAATTACGAAAAAAAAAAAATATTTTTAAAAACCACGTTTTTGTAGTGGAGAATAATAATTAAAAATTTGAAAAATGAAAAACGTGGGGAGCATGAAATACATAACAGTTATGTTATATTAGTGTGTGTATCTGTGCTCATGAGAATATGTGTATGTATATCTGTAATTGTAATTCTATCGGAATGCGGATGTGTATGTGGAATATGTTTGTGTATATGCCTGTGTATGTCGGTGTATATGTGGATGTGGCTGTGCATGTGCATGCGTAAGAGAATGTGTATATGTATGTGTATATGTACTGTGATGTATTTCATGCACCCCACGTTTTTCATTTTTCAAATTTTTATTTTTTTATTATTATTCTCCACTGCAAAAGCGTGGTTTTTAAGAATATTATTTTTTTTTCATTATTTTTTTGTACTCACTTCCAAAATCTCAATTTCTTCTTTCATTGTACTCTAAACTTTTCAACTGATATGTGACACTAATTTGAAATAATCGAATCGGCAACAAAAGACAATAGCGAAAATACTAATCTTTCCTTAATTTTAATTTTATTGTACTTTGTATGTCTTCTTTCTCTTCATTTTCATGCATTGTCATCCAATTCTGAACTAGGTGCCAAATTTGAAGTCTGTAGCTAGTCGGGAAGTTAGTTTAAAATCGATTACAAAATTCTATCCGAACTGACATACACGAAGGCAAGTTAATATAAACGTGGCAAAAAGTGCAACTTATTATTTTAATTAAGTAACTTACTGGGTTTAGAAAAAGTAATAATAGAAACAGAGTACTTTATCAGTATATAGAAATTGAATTTGATTTCTTACTGTTTGTATAAGCAAAAATTACATTAAGAGCAACCATATTTATTGTCGCTTTAAACTACAAAAGCAAAATTATGATTACTTATAAAATGAGTTGTAATGTCGTTATTAAATTATTATTTTCATTCAGCAATTTTATTAAAACTCTAAATTTTATTTTATCAGAACTATAAGCACTCGGCTGAAATAAGAATAAATATAATGTACATCACTTTCTTGCAGATGATATATTTCCTCCCTACGTAAAGTTTCATTCAAAAATAGCTTTTAGAAAGATTAATGTCCGAAAATTAATTACTGATTTTTGCATGCAAAGTGTTCTGGTGAATTAACAGAGCAAGCAGGTATTACACATTATGTCCAAGAATTAATTTTATACATAAAATTTAATAAGTGCGGCATTTTAGGTACTAAAGCATTTTGTTATAATGGAAATTTAATTTAAAATTATGCTCTTAAGTAAATGGATTACACTCTCTGTCTCTGAGTTATTTGATAATTTTTGAATAAACAAGTTCCTTTGAAAAAAGGAAAGAAATATTCCACAATTTTCCTAAATCGCATTTCAATAATGTTTTAATTAGTAAAATAAATAAAGTTCATTCTATACAAGAAATTGATTTAAATTTAGCTAAGTAATTTAAAAAGGAATGTTTACTAGCTTCTAATTATAATAGTCAATAATTACGATGTATTTTATGAATTATTCACTGTTATGAAGATAAAAATAAAGAATTCAATGATAAAAACGAAAGGATTTTTTATTCTTGAAATGTAATATCCATATATTTTTTTCAACTTTGAGAGCTTTCCAAATTCTGTATAGGAAATTAGTATAAGCGTTCGTAAAAAATTGCAAATCGATCTGAAACTAGAGCACAGTTGAAATTCTAAATAACTGACTCAAAACGCATAAAATTTTTACAGTTAGTAGTTTCCAATACTCAAATTCTTATTGCTTTCACTGGCCAAAGCAATTTATAAAGATTGGCCAAAAATAAAAAGTTAAGGGTTTGGTTTTATGGGTGTTATGGGAATGCTTACGAAATTGCAATTTTATTTTTCTTCCCCATTTTCTTCTAAATAATATTTTTCAAATAAAAACCTCACGAGAGGTATGAGTTCAAATATCATCAATTAAGACATTTGAGACAATCCTGAATTCTTGGAGGAATTTTCTGAAATAATTGTTCAATAGCAATAAATTTAATTTTATTATTTAATAAAGTTGACTCAGTTTTCGTCTGTAATGTATATGGCAGAAGATAAACACACACATGAAATTCAAGAAAGTTTTACTTCCATTGAATTTGGTTATTCTTTATTGGTAAATAACGTTAATTTATAAATTTTTCGCAGTGTCATAAGAACAATATACCACATTTAAATAAACACACTGCAAAACGTTTCGGGTAAAAGTACTAACAGTATTTACGGTAAATTTTAGATTTATCGGAAAAATTATTAGAGAGTAAAAAAGGAATGAAAAAAAGTAGGAGAAATTCACCAATCATCCACCATTGGGAATCGAATTCGTTCAAATTGATAAAGAGGACCATATACCTTGGGGTAAAACCTTCTTTGCAAATTTCTTTACTTATGCAGTTATTTTAAAATTTAAAGTGTTTAAAAAATGAAATCAAGTAAAATTTCAGTAAACCATAAAGTTTTAAATGCTGAAAAATTAAAAAATGTCAGAATGCAGACAAATTATGACAGGATTACTGAAAAACTGTGGAACTAAGGACTACTGTAGAAGTAATCATGCAAAGATTTGTTTGCGTTTTGATATTTTGAAAGTATTTTGCCAGCGTTTGAATCTTTAAGGTTTTCTCTAATCTTTTATAAACTCGCATGCTTTTATAAACTCTCTAATTTTTTATAAACTCTATTTTCTAAGCAACTTCCTGTAATTAAATTTAGAAAAATTAAGTATGATTAATTAGCAATAAAAAGTTTTTCTAGAACTATGGCGCTTACTTAACAACCCAAGTGCACTAGCTCACGGTCTAAATATGTCAGAAAACTGGTTCTAGCGACATAGTGGATGAAAGGAAAACAAATAATGTCCTTTTGCTGAGACTAATCTGAACAACATTTCCCATTTAGTTTACTGTAAAATTTTCATAGTACTGTAGTAACTACATTTTAAAGTAATATTTACTTCATTAGTTTCCTGAATTGCTTACAGTGAGCAACTTAAAGTTAAGAATATAAATAACTGTCTACTTTTACAAATATTAAGTAATTTTAGGAAGATTAATGCTATTTTTGATACTTTAATAACATATTTATTTTGCCACGGAATCGGACATATAACGATTATTATACAGAGATAATAACACTTGCGAAAATAAATTGCAAATCTTACCTAATACATTCAGAACTTTTTTCTATTAACTCAACAATAACCGTAAAACATTTTGGTAGGAAATAAATAACTTATAAGAGAATTACCGTACACTCATTTCCTGTATTCAAACTCGAGACGCCTGTTTATTGGTTCGACGCATTAATACCTGTAGCACTTAATTGTAAGATGAACGGATTCATTTCCTGCCGCTATAACAATTTTTAAACATTTTTTAGAGATATTGAATGTTATAATAAGTATGTAAAGCAATAAGAAATGATTTTAAGCAAAAAAAAATTTTTTTTTTCAACTGCATGTTCCCAAAGTGTAATGTTTGGCGGCAAGCAGTAGATAAACAGGAAGTTAACCTAATTGACCTCCCAACCTAATTAACTCAACTGATTACTGAAAAATTTCCTACTTCTTTTTCAATATTTGATATTGAAGCATTTTTGTATCAAGCAGAAATTAGAAGAATTTTTTTTAATTAGCTATTTTGATTTCCTTAAACGCATTTATCTTTCTTTTAAATCCTTATTAGTCCAGTAATTATAGGGCAGAAATAGTTGTTTCTTTGGAAAAATTAATACCCAAAATATTTTAAGTAGAAAGACTTATGTTTGAATAAGTAGTACATGAAAACTTCTCAATTCTCTTCTGTATGGTTCCCTCTTTTATTTGATTGTATGATTCCCACTTTATTTGGGTGATTTGAGGGAAGAGAGGAAGTTTTGATAGACTGGCAAGTGAGGTATTGTTTCCGGTGCATTTTTTCATGCTGAAATGATTGAAACTAACTCTTACACGGTTGAACCAATTTTTTTTTGTTGTCTTGTGCCTGTTTAGGCAGTGGGGATGCATTTGTTCCTGTATTTCAGTGGCGCCATCTATGGCCAGGAATTCCCAAGTTTTATTTCAAAACTTGTGGAAGAGATAAAACTTCTTTGGCATGACAACATTGATTGCAATTGGGTCAAAGCCCATGTGGGCATTCAAGGCAACGAGGAGGCGGATCGGGCAGCAAAAGAAGCCACGAGTGACTGCAACATCTCAATTGAAGTCCCCAGTTCCAATGCCCAAATTAAAACCGTGGTCAAATCACACAATATGAGTCGCTGGAAGCGGGAGTGGCAGAGTTCCGGGAAGGGCAGGCAAACTTTTAAATTCTTCAAGGAACCAAAACTAAACAGACTGCAGGCAAATTTTTATTTTAACCAATTTTTAACGGGTCATGGAGTGTTCGGAGAACATCAAAATAGACTTTTTAATAAAAACATTCAATGCAATTACTGTGGGGAACAACAGACAATCGATCATTTAATTTTTAGTTGTTCCCAATTCCGGACACTTCGTGACAATAACTTTACCAATTTTAATCAACACCAATGTTTTGCCAATTTGGCCTGCAGAAAAATTATCATCTCTATTATTAAACAAACACTGGAAGATGTACTCGGAGACAGGCAATAAGACCCGGAACCTGCGCTCCCTACTTCTTGGGTGTCTCAGGCATTTCATCGGCTTTTAACTTATTGTTTTACTTTATTCCATTTTTAATGTTTTTTCTTTAATGATTTTATGTTACTCATTAATTGTCATTCATCTTTTCTACTGGGGCTTGATTCTATGCTTTCAAGGGGGTTTTTTTATCACTATCAACTTTTTAATATTTCTTTTTATCGGTTTTACTTGCATTTTTCCATTACGATGTAATCTCAGTAATTTTAACTCTTTTTGTGTTCGATTTTAATACATTGTGTTTTTATTGTGTTTGATTTTACTACTATGGTCTTTGGTTAAAAAAATGTGATTTTACTACTATGGTTAAAAAAAATGTCTTTTGACTGTCTGTTTGCCCCTTTGGGTGTTTATGTAACTTTTTTTTCTAATTATTGTACAATTTCTGTTTGACGTAAACCCTACACAAATAGGGTGGGTCGTGTCAATATTCAATGGCCAGGAATTCCACGTCTGCCACGCTATTCACACAACCCGTTTATAGGGCGGGTCACATTCACAGACATTCACACACAAAAGAGAAAGGACATAGAACACGCAGAGAGAGAAAGAAACATCCGTGTCTTGCCCGGGATTCGAACCCAGGACCTTTCTGATGCAAGGACAGTTCCCTGCCCCCTACACAGGCCGGTCGGCGGTTGAATCAATAGTTTAGAAATTGAAAGCAATTTATGTACAAAAAGTACAGTTTTGTACTTGTACTTATCTACACTTCTGACATTGCGATCTAAATGAGTGATGCATTGTTTTTTTACGTATTTTCAAAAGCTGAAAAGAATGAGACTATACACTCAAAAGAGTAATAAGTCATAATTTAAAAAATGTAAGAGTTTTTGTGCATTAAAAGAACTTTCTTGACACGTAGTTATATTTTATATTTACACTGTAACTATCGGACACTTTACACGTTATAACTATTGGGCCTATAAGGTATATGTTCAAATCCCTCCGTATGCTTCCCTCTTTATTTGAGGGAAATGGGGTGATTTGAGGGAAGGGATGAGTTTATGATAGACAGGCAAGTGTGGTGTATTCCGGTGTATGTTTTCAAAATGGAAGGAATAAAACCAATCCCGACGAGGTCGAACCAATAGTTTAGGAAATTGCAAGCAATTTATGAACGTAAATTTTTGCACCTATCTACACGTTTGACATAACGATCTAAATGAGTCATACATATTTTTTTACGTACTTTTAAAAAATGAAACGAATACGATTATTCGAAAGTCAGAAAAATAATAAGTCATTATTTAAAAGTTGTATCCGTTTTTGTGCGTGAAAAGTACTTTTTTGACACATACAAATGTATACAATTTATATTATAACTATCGGACGCTTAATAACTATCGGAACATATAAGGTGTATTTTCAGATCTAATTTATGCAGATGTAATCATACAAAATAGGAATATGTAAGTAAAAAAAGTTAAGCAGATATAAGGGTTTTTTCCACAAAAAGTAAAATTTTGTGCTTATACTTATTTACATATTTTTACATGGACATATGAGTAAGTGAACTATGATTTTCAATGAAAGTGAAAATTTTAAGTGAATATGTTCAAGTTGTATGCATTTCCTACTTTAATAGTATGAAATAGATGTTTCAAAAGTGAAAATGCTTCTTTGATTTTTTTGTGAAATTACTATTTTTGAATTGTACTTATTATTAAAAAAACCCTTATATTTCCAACACGGATAAACTCATCAGCTTGAGTTTTTATCTAATTCAATTTAGTATACATTTTTTTTTAACGGAAAAAATATTTTTCATCATGAGATAGTACACTTTATACTTTCTTTGCTTTTTAGAGGCTAATTCATGTCAAAATAAGTATTTTTTTTATAAAATCGATTTTTGAACTTTGGTAATATTTACTCGTCTGTACTTTCGCTCCATTTAGAGAAAAAAAATATAAGAAATAATGTCTTACTTGCTATCATTACAATAGTAGATTCGTAAATAGGCACAGCTAAAAAATTTTACGTCTTATACAAAAACCGCTTATAACTTCTAAACTATTAGACCAGTCATCTCGGGATTGGACTCATTCAATTCAACGTGAACATGTTCGTATCACTTGCTTGGCTAGAAAAAATTCCATTCTTCTAAATTTACTTTAATAAAGGGGAAAGCGTTCAGAGGAGCGGAGGACAATTTTCAGATATCATTTATAATAACAGACAAACCTTTGTAAAAATTGCCTTGGTTATTAAATTTTCCAAAGAAACTTCTTTTTTTTAGTTCCTGTTATTAATCGATTATGATACTGAGAATATCGAAAGCCTATTTTAAGGCAGGAGGTTACGCTTTTCCTTGTTTTCCAGTGGCGCCATCTATGGTCCAGAATTTGACTATTTCGACACACGTTCGTCTCAGCTCGTTTCATTTAATGGATTATGATACTGAGAATACCGACAAGCCTATTTTAAGACAGGGGATTACGCTTTTCCTTGTTTTCCAGTGGCGCCATCTATGGTCAAGAATTTGACTATTTCCATACACATACGTCACTGCCCGTTTTACTAAGAAGGCACATTTACAAACCATTCATCCATTCGTAGATCACAATTTTGATCTAAAATTGAGCACGATCAATCTCCGATACAGTACAGCCAGATGTATTGATTTGGTATGGGAACTTACAGAACTTTGTGACCCAGACAGATTTAGCGTGCACCAGTCACCATTTTGTAAGCGAGAAGTCTCCGCAATCGGAGATCGAACTCACGACCTGTAGGGCGTTGGACATGGTCCCAACGCCTTACCAACGAATCTATCCCGGCCCACTTAATAGGAAATAATTCTGCTTAATAACAGTCGATAACGATAATCTTATATTGTATAACGGTTCTTATCTCGCTTGAGTTAGTTGGATTTTAAAAAATTTTGATGCAAATGCTATGATTTACAACCAACAACATCTAATCTCTTTCTCTAATTTTTTAATTTTCTTTATTACATTTGAGATCAAATCAAGCACGAAATTATGACAGGAAAATCTCGAGAAAGATAAATTTTTCAACAACAATGGATTAACAATTATTATTAAAAGTTCTTATTTATTTCTACTGGTGGATTAGAAGACAACTGTAGACAGAAAAACAAACAATAAAATTAGAACAAGAAACAGAGATAACGGTAAGAAAACAGAAACTACAGTAAGTCTTTAATCGTTGATCTTATGCCAAGCTGTCCACTATTTCTCCCACAAATGTCCCGAGGCCAGTGCAGAGCAATGACTCAAATGGTTCGCTTCCATTTCTTCACGAATGTTGCACAATTGGCAGAGAGGATTTTTATACGATAAAAATGCTTGGGGAGGCAAACGGGGCCAGTAGCGATTCAGCAACACAAAATGACAGGATTATGACCTTTACCCAGGGTGGACCATAAGAAGGATGATCAACGTCGCACCCTTTTTTAAAAGTGAGAAGAACTGAAAAATATTCCCTGAAAAAATACTTAAAATTACAACAATTATCGAAAAAAAAACTTTGAAACAAAAATTCGTGCTAAGCTCACAAGCAAATATAGCACTTTTCGCATGCCAAAATTCAACTGTGTAATTGCTTTTCAGTGGGTAGTAAATCTACCAATATCGTTTTTCTTCTACCGTAAGTTTAATAATTATAGTGTTCAATAATCATAACACACATTGAATATGATAATATCAAGATCATTATTAATAACCATAATTATTAATTACGTTAATGTTGCGATCTTTGTCAATAACATAACATATCATAAAGATAACATCAAGACTGTCATACATAATGAAAGATATTAATAAAAATATTAGTGAGAGTGTTGATAAATTTTATTTCGTTAGCAAAATTTTGATCAACGTAAAAACAATACAAGTTAGTTAGATTGGAACAATCTTGCTATATATTGTTAAGTATCATTAATTTTTTATTACATATAGCAATATTGAATTTTGGCACTTATCGGTTTTAGAGATTACAGTCGAAGAGATGAACGTTCGTTTAAGTGGCAACTCGGAGAAGCAGTTAACAGCACAGAACCGATAAGTTGCATAAATTCTTCAAGCTCTCCTTTTTTTCACTGTCTATGAAACTTCTTCTGACTTTTTTTATTTATGGTTTCCAGAAAATGCTCTTGTATGATATTTTTTGATTACTTTAAATTATTTGATATCAAAATATAATTTAAATTACAAGATCAAAAGGAGTACGATTTTTATACTCACGATTAAGTCTGAAGTATTTTTCTCGATCTTTTATCCAATATTTCAACAGAGCAAAGTACTTTAGATCACTTTTTTCATTTCTATTACTTTTCAAACATTTTTTTTAACCAAAAATGATGAAGCACATCAGAAAAAGAGCAAACAAAAAAATCAGTAATTTGTTCTTTAATATATTTCTTGTCATTGTTAATAGATATTTTTTGCAACAATGTTTCAAAGGGAATTTCTTAAATTTATTTTACATATTCTCTAATATTCGGCTATTGTTGCAAATGTTACTTTTTTTTTATATAACTGTCGTTGAACAGCAGACCCAATTTTATGGGTTTAAGACTACTAATGTTTAACTCCGTAGCCTTGTAGTTTTGAACCCAATCCAGAAGACAAGAGAACTCATGGATCGAGTATTGGGAGAAATTTGCCATCGTGGAGGACTTTTTGATGAAGCTAACCTGCAATTGCGTTACATTTAGAGGAAAACCTCCCCCGGTCAGTCTGGCGGAAAGGGGGACTCTGGCCCATGATCCATCCACCACTGAGGATATTTCACGTCAGCACTGTGATCGTCGCGAGCTGGATGAGAAATACGTATCAAACCCGGGATTCAAACCCGGTTCTCATCACTAGAAGCCATAGCTCCGGAGCTCCTGAGCTGAAGCTCCTGAACCATAGCGGCTGTTTAAATAAAAAAAGAACTAACAGCAAAATTGTTTGCTTAATTTTAAATTTCTCTTTATATTAAGAAAAAAAAATCGTAAGTGTCATAGCTTGTTTCTCAAATTTATGTTAATCGTTTTGCTGCGCAAAAAACTATTTAACTTTTAACCTTAAAATCATGAGGGTGCGTAGAAAAAATGTACTAAAAGTGCGATTAAATATAAAAAGTCACGTCAGATAATTAGTTCGAGAAGTAGTTTCTCTTACACTGGAAGCAAAAATAAATAAATTTTATTGACACAAACCCCAGAAATGTGACAGCAGAATTGAAAATTAAAGTGCTGAGCGAGTCATATCCGTATTTAAATTTAACATGAGCTTTTTTCTTTTAGATTCCCAATTTGTTAATATTGTTGCATTTTTAAATGTTTTTTGATTATTTTCCCCACTTTTTTTCTAATGTTATAATTTTTTTTACTGTGTGATAATTATTGGATTCAAACACTTGGAATAGAAATGGTCGTAAAAAATGCGACGGAATAAAAAAAAAATAATATTCGATAATTAGTTCGAGATGAATTAACTGCTAAACTTGTAGTTAAAAAAAATCTGCTGCCCGTTGAAATGCAACTACGAACGCTTTGACAGTCCGAAAGAGACATTTTTTTTCTTAACTCAAGGCGAAAATCCCATTTCCTCAAAAGTTACAGGAATTCCAATTCGTTTTCGAGAAGTTTTTTTTTTCAGTATTGTTTACTGTAGATATTGACTATTTATGCAGTGTAGTAGAAAAATTTCTTTTTCTATATCGAGTTCTTTATTTTTTAAAAATAACCGGAAGCAATTCATTACAAAACTTCTTAAAATGGGAAATCGATTCCTTGAATTTAAATGTTCTCAAGGGGTTTATCCAACTAAGCCAAATACAGTTGCTGCCTTCCTATAGCACAATATTTTATAGTTATTTATTTTATTATTTATTAATATAATGCCACAAATATTATTTTTCTTCAGTCATTTACTTCTTCACTATTTTTTTTATTCTTATTATTAAAACTTAAAATCAAAATAAGTACAGGATAACAAATAAGCTTTGTTATTCTATAGTTCTGCGAGCTTTAGAAAATGGGCACCATTAGAAAAGCCTGTTTGAGAAAATGAAAACAGCCAAAAAGTGTGTCTATGAAAACGGGCTCATCTCAAAATGTGTGTTTAAGAAAATGGACGCCCGTTTGAAATGAGTGTTTGAGAAATTGAAAATAGCTAAAAGTGTGTTTATAAAAATTGTCATAGTTCAAAATGTGTTTTTATGTCAATAGACACAGCCTATATTTCAAATTATCCTAAATTCTCCTTATATCTAATATTTTATATTTAATTGAGATATTATATCTATAACATCTAATGACCTTTTTTCTAATTGTTGTATATTTTCACTAAATAAGAAAAATGAAATTTTATCATAGTCTCAAATATCTATAATAATTTTCAGAAGACAATATAAAGGAACGAGCATTTGAGAAAGGACATGATCGTAAATTACTTTTTAAAACTAAGGGTAAAATGGAACATAAGTATTAAATATCATTTCATTAAATGTTAAGGCCTTGGTATCTCAGTAGTTAGAGAATCGGATTACGGTCCGGAGACACCAATTCTAGACTCCACTGAGACTTACCGAGTTCATGTGGAATCGAATGTCCTATGGGAGAATCTGGTGAGAATTTCTTTCCCATTCTAAATTGAGGTAGCGATTTAACAAAGGAGTGGTGCTGACATCTATCCGTAGGATTCTGAACTAAGATAGAACTTCACCTTTGTGATGCTCTCTTGTAAAATGAAAGGCGCACCTTCCTGACGTAATTCGCAAAAAATTCAATGACTCACGCATTTGACTTGTCCAGTGCTATTAGAAACAACCGAAACATATTATATGTATTAGTAGTAAGAATTAGTACTGAGTAGCATTAGTAATTTAATGTTTATTTCCAGAAGGTAGGAATAAATTAATGCCTTTATTTCAATGTAAATTGATTTCACAATGATAATTTTAAAAATCCTAACGTTTCTCATTATCTCTAAAACTTATATCAAGTCCTTTGTACTCTCAGTAGTTAGAGAATTGGATTATGGTCCGGAGACACAAAGACTCAATTCTAGTCTCCAGATTCTAAGATTCTAGATTCTAAGACTTACCGAGTTCATGTGGAATCGAGTGTCCTGTGGGAGAATCTGGTGATAATTTCTTTCCCATTCTAAATTGAGGTAGCGACTTAACAAAGGAGCGGTGCTGACATCTATCCGTAGGATTCTGAACTAAGACATACCTTCACCTTTGCGATGCTCTCTAATGAAATGAAAGGCGCACCTTCATGATGTAATTCACAAAAAAATTCAGTGACTGATGTACTTGACTTGTTCAGTGCTATTAGAAACAACCGAAACATATTATATGTATTAGTATTAAGAATTAGTACTGAGTAGCATTAGTAATTTAATGTTTATTTCAAGAAGGTAGGAATAAATTAATGCTTTTATTTTAATGTAAATTGATTTCACAACGATAATTTTAAAAATCTAAGCGTTTCTCATTATCTCTAAAACTTATATTAAGTCCTTTGTACTCTCAATGCAATAAGTGTTCTTTATTACTGCCTTGTGATTTATTTTGGAAAATAATTTGATTAAGAAGAAATAATGTTTGTTTCGTGAAACGATGCCTGGTCTCTCGTATAGAAAAAATATATTTGTTGTAATAAACTTTTTCCTTATATCAGCTTTGTGTTGATGATAGTTAGAGTTCACGTATCTAACGTAGATAGAGAGATACAACCAGTTGGTAACAATCTGTTATTGGTTAAGTGGCAAAATTTACAGAAAACAATTGAGTTATTTTTTTAGATTTGATAATCGAGTTTAAAGTAGTACATTGTTTATTATTGACAACATAATTCCAAGATTCATTACACTATTATAAGTTGTTTCCATGATTTTTAATTACTTATAAAGAATTCCAAGTTTGTAAAATTAAATATATTTTAAGTTTTTGCTTATATTCCTGTAATATTGATAAAAACATGCATAAAAGTTATCTTGTATTTAAACGAAAATAATGAAAGTTTGTAATTAACTTTGAAATGAACATACCTCTTCATATGTATGATTTTTATTATTTGTAAGCAACTGAAGAGTATTATAATTTTTCCGTGCATGAAGTTGAGTCTATTGAAACATTCTTTAATAAAATGACAACGCTTTCATTCTAAAATATTTCAATATAATCCTATTGAATTTAAGAAGGATTGAATTTAGGATATATTTACGCGTTGTTCGATACTTAATTGTACAGAAAATTTAAGCTATTCAACAAAAGATAAAACTTTTAGTTGTAGCTTTAGCTGATAGTTTTATGCATCTGAAAGAGGATTATGACTGAATTTTTTGCATTTAATTATTCAAATATCTAAAGAAACGCAAAATAATTTTATAATATTTTATTACGAGAAATTAGTATTCGACTTTAATTCAGATTTTTCTTGCTCATTTATTTTTCTTTTCATTCACTAATGCACTTCATATTTTTAGAATTATATTGTTAACTTAAATAAGATAATTTGAGGATAAACTTGTACGAGTATTTAAATTTTAATTAAGCATTAGTGCATGTTTATAATTTATTCAGATACTTTAAAATTTTAATAACAGCTGGAATGTCGATTAATGATTCAATTATTAAAAACTGCTTTCATAATTTTATATTTGCATACATTTATAATTATTTAATATAAATTTATATTTATTGCATAAAAAATTAGCTAAAATTACAAGTTATATCTGGTTATAGTCTCTTCAGATATTTTAAAATTTTGATTCGAAACCTTATAGCGACAGCTAGAGTGTTGATTAGTAATTTAAATATTAAAAATGGTTTTCATAATTTTATTTTTAATTTTAAATTTGTATATATTTAAAATTATATAATATCAATTTATATTTATTGAATATAAAATTATACAATATCAAAGCATATTAGTTTATACAATTATAAATCATAAAATTATACAAGTTATGCATTATGAATAAATATTTTACCATTTGATTGCTTTGTTGAGCGAATAACAGTAGTAAATATAAATAAATAAATTATTTAAAATTTTCATTTACAGGCTTATATCCAACTATTTATATTTGTATACAACTGTAATTTATTATAAAAAGCACACACATAAAATATCCCCCTATTACATGTAGTCATGGTCTCCTCCTATTACATGTAGTTATTTTATAAAATATAAATAATATATTTGGTTGCTTTGTTAAGTGTGTAATAATAATAGCGATTGAATAAATGTGAGTTATTACAAAACAGTACACTTACAAAACAGTAGTAACAAAACGAACATACAACTGTACAAAAACGTACATCCTATTTACAAATAAAAAAAACATAGCATTTTGTCGTCGAATATAGAGTTTAAATATGAAGGGTGTATTCTCTATTGAGAAAGTGATATGTTTCAGTTGCTTTGGATAACCAAAATATCTGAAAGTCGGTCAGACGATGAGGATAGCACCTGTGATGGTGCCTCTCTCTCCAAACTTTCATATCGCAGCCAATGAGAGGGTTTTGATCCCCGAGAGATTTAAAACGGCATATATGCGAGTTGTTTAATCCGCTCCCAGCACCAAATTCAGAATCATAACTCTCCACCGACAGTGTAAAGTGACATAGTTATCAAATGTTTCACTAGACATAACTCTGTTCATAATTAATAATTATAATCATACTAATAATTTTTCTAACGAATCATTTTTTATGCAATACTGTATATTAATTAGTTGTAAGCTCAGATTGTTCATTCAGACTCGATGAAAAAGTAGCTGTCTCCTCTAATTCATGTATGGGTAACCTGTGATCACCTTGCTGTTATCACACGTTTTTTCTTGAAGTTTATTTCTACTTAAATTTAAAATAAATGTTGTTAATAGATTTTTTTCTAAAATGGCATTAAAACTAAGTAGTAAGTTGAATTTTTTTCTCCCATCTAGTGATATTTATGCCAAATCTTAATCTATTTATTTCGCTTTTTTGTACACCACTTATTATTTTTTTTGGGATTTCAAATACGGTTAATTTCAAATTATTTAACTTTGAGTAAATATGTTTTAAAAGCGTATTACATAAAATTTATTAGCTTATTTAAATTAAAAAATAAACTTACTGTTTCATTTTACTTAATAAATACTAATTTGGGGATGTAGTCCATCTATGCTACCACTCTCGGTATTGATTATTGAATTCACCCTATATAACTAATAAAAAAGAATTGAATACCAATGAACATGCAATAAAGTCCTTTTTACTTAAGTTAATTAGTTTCAGAACGCTAGCATGAATTATTCTGTAATTAAGAGGGAGACACCCAGACACACACACGAACTCTTCCTTTTATTTTTATGGATACAACATAAGAAATATTATTAACACTTTCATCCGTAAGAATACACTGTTAGAAATTTTTAGGAAAAAATAATTAAATAACAATTTATTGAATGTTTATTTTACTATATTTATTTAAGACAGTCAAACAACCGTAAATAAAATGGTAATCAAACTGTTAAGTTTGAGAAAAACTGTTTATTACCTGCCTTCACCTAATACGGTTAAACAACCAGAATTTTATCTCACCAACTAGAACCATCTAATGAAGCTACTCAGTTCTTAGCAACTGCTGCATCATAGTCGAGCGGGTTTATCTGTCAATCTCATGACCGGCAGAACTGGAGTTCGAGTCCTAGTGTTGACTCCACAATATTTCCTCCATTCTCTTCAACGCATGAAGAATTTCCAGTGCCCGGCGCTCTCCAATGCCCATTGCCTTACGAAAAACCGAGCTCCTATGTTTGGTTAAATATTTTTTTTTTTTTTTGTATTTTTGAAAAATACTAGTTGTCAATGGTTTCAAAACTATAAAGAAAAAAAATGTTCTTTACCGTAAACTCGGATGGACAGACAGCTGCCAGTTATTTTACCATAATTTTAGAATGCAAATTTTAACAATGTACTGTTTATTCGGGAAAAGTCCATCTCCGCGTCTAATTTAGTAATATCTCCACCACTAATTATTAGTAAATTCTTAAGTAAAGTTTAGACTTTTAAACCACATAAAATTTCATGGTATTTCGTAAATATCAAATCATTCAACTGAAAGTTATTTGGGTATACCATTTCTTCAGTGAAGTGGACAGTTGAATTTTAATTTCTGCAATACAACTTGACTATTTTTCTTATCTATGCTCATGATTATTCTATTCTCATGATTAAGTGAAACAGAAAATTTTTCTTTTCTTTTAGTAATTTAAGAACCTTTTCTGTAAAGCTGTTATGAATTAACCAATATAACAGAAGAATATCTTAAAAAGCTTAAGATATTAACGAAATGAAGATGTGAGTAAACGAAAAAAAGGAATATTCTCAAGTATTTTGCGAGAAAGGCTTCTATAATTAGCAAAGTCCTTTAAAAATCTCACGTTAAAAATCCTTTACGAACGTATTAAGTAAAAATTGCTTAATAGTAAGGCTCTAAGAACATTTTTACTCATTGACTTTAATTAGAAAATTTATTTTGTCCAATGTTCTTTTTTTCTTATTAGGAAGATGTAGTTCTCTAATTCAGAAAAGTTATGATTTAAAGAATCTTACACTCCAATCTAAGATGCTTGAAATTGGCTCATGAATAAAATCTGTGATCTTAAAGGCACGACTTTGAAATTCACAAAGTTAATATTTTCTTTTCTGTAAATTATTCTAACTCGTTTCCATAGCATCCTTATTTAATAAGGCTTTTTAAACATGAATGTTAAATTAGTATGGCTCACATCGTTTTAAAGAACTTACATATTTTTTTTCTATTAGTAAGTAATGAATTAAACTTTAAGAAAACAATTTGTTTCCTTATTTTTTTATCAAGCTTCTTGCTTGATTTTCTAGCATCGGGTGCTTAAAAATATTTGTTTTTTTTTGTAATTTATTGTCGGTAACTCAAACCTCAAAAAGTGTGTATGAATCCCACTTCTGAAGCTAAAAAATGATTTTGTAAGTATTTCTGAAAAAATTCAAAAACAATTACTCAAAAACCGAAAATGTCTTTTACATTATTGTAGGGTATATATATATATATA
>NC_092213.1:52992985-53006678 GCF_043381705.1 Parasteatoda tepidariorum | reverse complement strand
TCAGAACAGGATTTATATATATATATATATATATACAGTCGAACCCCGCTATAGTGAACATGGTTTATAGTGAACTCCCAGATATAGTGAACCAAAAAAGTGAGGAAGTTGGATATAATGAACTTTTTTCAGTCTTCAACTGATTTTTTTCTCCATTTTTTTGCAATAATTTTGAAATTTATACTTCAAAATAAATACATATACCGATTTTTAAAATCATCTATAGAGGGGAATGTAGCGATAAGCATTTTTTCTTGTTTGCTGCTTTTATCCCTCTTTCCCAACCCTCTAAGAAAACCAAGCAGATGTTTCCAACCCCCCAGGCAGATGATGCACATGTAAGGTGTCAGTGGGATCAATATGCATTTTCTATCAGAGGGAATGAGTAATTATTCATTATTGGTCAAAGGGTTGGAAACTAATCTGTGTTGATAAGGCCCTCATGTTAACTCCTTTTTGCTCTCAGTTCAGTTAAAAAAATCCTGCAAACAAGTGTCTCAAATTTAGCTATGGCGAGCAGTGAACGTAAAATGTTCTCCATTGATGATAAAATGGGCATAACCAGAAAAATTGAAAATGGATGCAATCAAGCTGATATAGTATAAACTATCCAAATCTGCAGTTTTTTACGTATGGAAAAATAGGCGATTAATAATTTCTGCTCATGAAAAAAAATTAGATGGCAGAAAAAAGTTGAGAAAAGCGGATCACAAGGATGTTGACGAAACATTACGGAAGTGGTTCACTAATCGAAGAAGCCGCTATCTTCCAGTATATGGGCAAATGCCGATGAATTTGCAAAGCGATTTTGTCAGACTATTTTTATGTGCTCGAATGGCAGGATATACAGGTTTAAAAACAAGAATAACAGAGATTCAGGAAAAATTATCTGAGAGTCGGGAAGTGTTTCCTTATCCGATGTTAAGAATTGCTCATCAGCTAAATCTATATGTATGTTTCTCTTACACGGCGACAATAAAAAGACTCATTACAACTCCCCGAATGGCAACGCTAGAAAATCGACCAAACATTGCCGCTAAAAGTGTCACATGCCAAATCTAGCTGAGGTGGCTCACCATATAGCGCTTTTAAAAACAGAAACTGAAATAACCTTAAGCTAGGCATAAGTGAGTAGTCTTTGTCGATAGATCTCTATTTCAGTATTTTGTCGAAAGCACTTTTTCCACGAATTTATATATTACGAATTTATTTGACGATTTTTGATTTATATCACGAATTTATTTGCCTTATTATTGTTATTAGTTATTCATTGAAAAATGAGTCTCAGTCGTGCTGTTACGCTTTAAGATTTTATACTATAGCACATTTCTAATAGGTTTAACGAATTACATGTCATTTATTTGAATTCAAATTTATTTTAATGACTTAGTATTTACTAAAAAGATGTAATTTTTTAATAAAAAAAACGTTGTTATATGGATTTGAATGATTGTTTTGAATTCTTAGAATTTTGTGCATTTGCAATGTACCTAAGCTAGTAGCGAGCGAAGTGAGCTTGGTTTGCGAGGCGAACCATATAAGATTGCGTAGCAATTTTCGGGGGTTAGCGAGCGTTAGCGAGCAGGGGGCGTAACCCACTAGTATTACTAATTTTTTGTTTTGTGGACGAAGAGTTATGAAAAATAGCTACTTTTTTGCTACTACATAATATTTTCCAGTCATTTATTTGAATAATGTGTGGTAAAAGGGAGCTGTTTAGGAACCATTAGTTAAATTGCCTGCCTAACAGATACAGTGAACACCCGGTTTTAATGAACCAAAATTTCGGTCCCTTGAAGGTTCACTATAGCGGGGTTTGACTGTATGTATATATATATATATGTAATTAAAAGTAATTCCAAGTAAAATTAAATAAATTTAATTTTATTTGGAAGCCTAACAGTATTGTTCGAGCTTCGATAATTGTTACATCTTTTCCTTGCAGTTTTGTTTGGACATCATTAAATTTTCCAAATAAGTCCGCTAAATAAAAAATATGGTTCTTATTGTTCACTCATCACTCAGAACAGGATTTATTTCGCTGAGAAATTCGGTCATGGAGTCAAATAACTCAACGAGCCTTTGCAAGCATACACCTCTAGACCAGTGTTCCCCAACCTTTTTATCGCCGCGGACCTGTCAATGTTTGATAATATTACCGCGGCCCGCTGGAGGGGGAGCAGACGGTGATTGTTTATATTTTAGATCATTTTGATTTTTCAATTTTAATTTAAATGTATTTAAACATACCTTCAAAATAAAATACAATTACACCAAAAAATAAATACTAAATGATTTAACATTTTAACTTTCTAGAACGTTAAAATCAATGAGAACCCTGAGCTTCTTTCTTTGCAATGAGATGGTTCCATCTGGGGGTAATCGGAGACAATGACACCCGAAGTGTGTTGCTTATGTCCAGTTTATTCCGTTGCTTTGTTTTTTGGTTGCTGTTGCTGCAGAAAACCCCTCTTCACACAGGCATTTTGTCGGAAATGGCAATAGGGATTTAAGTGCTGTGGTGGCAATCTCGGGGCATTCTGCCATGACTTTAATCCAGAACATCGGCAGAGTTGTTGTCTCGAACGTAGTTTTAAGGCAGCCGTCATTTGCAATCTCCAGCAGTAGATCTTCTTGCACAGAGATGCTAGATTCGCCCAATTTGTTGACAAATGGGTCACAGATCCATTCCTTACCAGTTCGTGGGTGTTTTGTGGTTATAGCGCTCGAACTCTTTTAAAAGCAGAGACAGGTGATTGTGCACCAACTGGAAGAATGAATATTCAGGCTCAGTATTTTTTAAATAAAAAGTCCCCCTTTTTTTTAAATAAATAAAATTTTTATGGAACACAGATATTTTTAATTTGGGATATAAAATAAGGAATTTAAATTCAGTTTCAATGAAATGAGCGGCCCGGTACCTTTTGATCCACGGACCTTTTGACACTAACTTCGGTGTGCAGAAGTAATTGGTTAAATAACTAGTCGTTTTCCTCACAAAGTTTGGAAAATAATCTTAATTTAAGAGTTTGGGCTTTAATTTGATTGATACACTTAATACAAAACTGTTAAGCTTTATACAAATTTTACATACTCTATTAGGTATGTGTGATTTGCGTATCAAGTTTTTTCTTTGACCCCCAATCGGCCTTTCCGATTTGGATCGTCCCCCTGGCTCAGATCGACCCTCGCTTTTGTTAAATAGACCCCTGGTGGTCTATATAGTTCACTTTGGCAACCTCTGGTGTATTCGAATAATTCTGTATATTTTCACTTAATTTTTTATGCAATAAAAATTAACTAGAAAAAGTTATAAAACTTTTGAGAATAATATAACTGTAAAATGTTTTATCTTCGATACAATTCAACATGTACTGTAAATTATACCGGAAAGTGAAGTAACTTATGTTTAATAGAGGGCGATACTAGTTTTCTTTTCGTCCCCTCTGATTGGATTTGAACCTATTTTGTGCTTTAGTATACTCATGTACCATGTTTGATAGGTGGGTATAGGAGCTCGTACCGCTGCCTTAATAAGCAGGTTACTCTAGCTCGAATCCTGGCGATGGCTGACTGGTAATTGTTCTTTTTCTGGTGTAAGTTTTAACTGTAAATATTGAATTTGCGTTAAAAATTACTAATGCTACTCTAATTTAATTTACTGTATACCATTAATATTCAGCATATATTTAAGGTTAATTATGGAATAATAAACAATAATCTTCTTTACAATTCTACTATTAAACACAGTACGAACTGAACGTAACTCATATAAATGACCATGTAATGCAATTTTCAAATTCACATGTGAATCCTTTCAGACTTTAAACTTAACATCTAAGAACAACATTTCCTATGTTTCCACATTTACTTAATAATAACAATTCCAGGAAAGCCGACCGATGCAGGGTATCATCAATCAAAAGTTTAATGGTCAGCTCTGCTCTTTCCAAACATGGTTAGAACTATATAAGAATTATCTGTTTGATAAATGGCTTCTTAGGAAGCACATTTCTGCGGCAGTGGAAGCATTTATCCAATTTTTCATTTAATTTGAGACATAAGTAACCGAAAGCAATAATTATTAAAGTGATAACATGGCTAGGTGATGAAGAATCAAAAATAGTTAAGCCAAAGTTGCATTTTATTCTTTCATTTTAAAATGATTTTATACGAATGAGAATCTTTTGTTTTTAAATTATTGACGACAATCATTATCCAAAATTTAAAAAAAAGTGTATATATATACTAAAAAATACCCTATAAATTTCTTTTATATACGCAAATTAATTGTGCCATACACATAATATTGTGCACTTAAATTATGAATTGTCATTGATAGTGTCTTTTTGGGTGCTTAGTATTCGGTTAACACGAAAAATATTAGGCTTTAGAATTTTAAATATATTATACCCTTAAAAAGAAAAGCGAAGACTAACCCTTTCATTAACCCTTTCAGAAGCGCTGGAAAAAAAGTGTCTCACTTACTTGTGACAGTAATATTCAAAACTTAAATTGTTATGCAGTTTTTAGTAAATTAATGCAGTTTTTAAAGATAAAGTTCAGATAAAGCAAATCGCTTTAATTTGGACTTGATTCCTATTTCAAAGGCCCTTGTAAGGATTCCAATGGAACACTTTCAATTGAATTCTACAAGGGGCTAATGAAATTCAGTTTTCAGTACTAGCGATATAAATAGATAAATTGTTGGAAAACATCATTAATGAAAATGCATTCACTTAATGTGTATTACAAAAACACAAGAAGTTTTGAGCATAATAAATGATTTTTCTCAATTCATTTTTATCTTTACCTAAACTATATTATTTCTATATAATTTTATTACTTCGTCAATATTTAATTCTGTTTTATGATTTTAAAAATTTTTAGAAGATTGCTATTTTTAATTTAACATATTAATAAAATTTTCAGCATAAGAAGCTTAACAATAAACAGTTTTTCCTGATATATATTAAAATTAGCGCAGTTGAAATGCACAATAATAACAAAACGAGATATTTTTGTAAAGTTGAAATATATGGAAATAAAGTTGCCTAAACATCGAAGATAAAAAAAGCAATGAGAATTAATTATGTTTCTGTATGTGATGTTTTAACACTATTTTAGAAACTGGATTTTACGGTAAAATTGATTTCACGTGTGCTGTACACAGGGAACTGTAATTTTTTCCGTAGATTCATGAGCCTATGTTTATTCATGTTAAACACTTTATTCTAAAGTATTCTGAACATATAAAATGAATTCTATAAATAAACTAATGACATAAATGAGATATTTGTAAAATTTGGAAAATGGATAAAATATATTTACTTTTATAAGCTTTTCCTTAGTTTAAAATATGCTATTTTCCTGCCTCAGTTTACAACTATTATTTATACATGAAAGAAAAAACGTGATTTGAAAGTAATTTGTTTTCGGAAATAGCACTTAAAGTATCGGTAGGGAAAAAAAGTATATTTTTCAAACTGCCATTATCTGACGATAGACTTTTCAAAAAGTAATTTAAAGGCTTTTCTCTAAGGAATTTATTTTGATTGGATTGTTGATAAGAGCAAAGCACAAGCACCTTTCATGTTTGCTTCTTTTTTATAAATTTTAGGTTTCGGAAATGTTTGGATTTAGTCTGTAGGTTTGGTAGTTATGTTAACAAATAATCAAAGTATTTATCAACAAATAAAATTGTCTTTTATTTTTAACTAGCCTTCTTTTAAACAAATATCTTCCTTTTGTTTTAAAGAGAAAAATTGCATATTTAATTTTAAATTATTCCTTTTTGCTAGATTTTATACATTTTTTAAGTAATCTTTCATTGGTATTGAATTTGAGATATAAAAGTTTAATAAATCTGATACGAAATTAAATAAGGATCACACAATATTTTTAACTGCAATAGTGCGGTTTTATTAGTTTTATGATGCGTTTTTCTTTTAAAGCTAATTTTTCTTAATATCTGATATTAAAATATTTGTAGCAGTAAGAATTGTATTGTAAGAAATTATGACAGTTTTTCCTTAATTTCTCTAAGTTTATAACTACATGGAAGTACGAAATATAGAAAGACATAAAATTATGTGTCTTATTTATTTACTCATGAATAAAAAATGTGACAGGCTTTGAATGAGTAAGCGCTTTGTTTGAATAAAAAAAATGATAGCTTAAATATGTTTTATATTTGTTAATTTTATTGAGTTTTAAAATAGCACGCATATTGTTAAAGACTAATAGATCAAATCTTGCATTATAATTATTTTTTCAATGTAAAAGTTTGGCATATGATAGATTTGGATTTTGCATTTTACATGATTAAACGTCTTGGCAATAAGGACATGCGAAGGTTATTCTTCGCAAACAAATGATGCATGGTTTAAGTCCAACACTTGAAACGTATATATTAAAACAGCCCTACATTGAAAATTACTCACGTAATATTAAAAAATACATCTAAATGCTATCATGACTCACGTTTCGTTAGAATTTCTTAGAGATTTATCTTGTTTAATATTTTTCCATGAAATTTTAAATAATATGATTAATTGCTCTGGCACTTTAAGAATGATTTATGTTTCTGTATAAATTCGCAATATCTAAATGAAAAATTATTTGAAAGTTCATTTTGTATGCATAATTACATAAAGGTTTCTTTATACAGATTTTAACGGTTTTGCTGAAGACCTTGATATTTTTAATGTGTCTTTTAATGTTTCAAAAAAATTAAGCATATATTCTATATAGATGTAATGACTTTATTTTACTGTCAATGAGCAGTGCTGACAAAATGGTCCTTCATGAATAATTTTTGATCTAATGATCGGATCTTCACTGTCTGGGACTCAATCTTAATAGTTTGAGGAGGTTATCTCAAATATGCTAATCTATGAGTGAAGACGATATTTTAAGTTACGAAATCAGACACAAAGGCGTACTTTCTTTGATTAAATAAATCTTTTTTTGGACGAATTTGGATTTCTGACCCCCCAAAATATAGACCGTAGCCGCAATCTGGGAAATATGGTCCTAATAGTTTTGTCGGGAGAAGAGTTCAAAGTTTGGAAACCTTAATTTTGGCTTAATTTTTTTCTATAATTCACTATATCTTGAGAAATTTTAAAGCGATTTTAAAATTTTTTACACACAATTAAAAAAACCGGTTGTCCGAAGATAATTCAATACAAAAAATATATTCAGTAAATATTTTTTTTAAATTTTATTTAATAATAGTCTAATTTATTATTTTTTTATTGTAAGGTATACGATTTTTTGCATCGTTTTAAGGAATATAATTTTACATGGAAAAATACAACATTTGAGCAAAGTCAATCGAATAGTTCCTGAGAAATTGAATTTAAAAGAAGTCAGGTGTTTAAATACCATATTTCCCAGATTAAGGCAACCCCCTATACTTAGGAGGTCTGAAATCCTTATCCGTCGAAAAAAAATGTGCTTATTGTGAGAAAATACGCTTTGTGTGTCTGGTTTCGTTACTTAAAATGCTGTCTGCATTTATCGATTAGCATATTTGAGAACATCCCCTCGAACCATTAAAATTGAGTCCAGAACGTGAAGATCCGATCATTATATTAAAAGTTATTAAGAGTTATCCGTTTATTTGCTGACTGTACACCAGTGTAATTGGATTCTTCATCTTTAGTGTTCTTCATCTTTAGAATGAAATAAAAATTCTAAAATTTCTTCGAATGACTTGCAATTATTTTTAGTTTTGTTCAAAAGCAGAAAGTGTTTAACAGTGAAAATTTAACCGAGATTTTAAATAATAAATAGAAGGGCGAACAACGGTCTTTTACAGCTACTTTTTCAGTTCTTTTTCGTTCTAGGAAGTTGTAAAGTAAAAAGCATTCTGTCTTATTCCAAATTAGATAAAATATTTTAAAGACAATAGAGACAACCTATAAAATCAAGTAAGATAGAATTTTTATTTTAGAGAAAAATGTAAAATTGAATTTTTTTAATTTCGTTAAATTTAAGTCTCACTAAAGATAATTGTTACGTTCCTTGGCATAATATATTTTTCATTAAATTTAAACTTTCAATAGTTTGAATACAGTAATCAATTAGATCAAAAGCTTTTTCAAAATAGTAAGGGATAAAAAAAGGAGTTATTGGAAAATATAGGTTTTCAAAACAGAGCTTTAGTTGGTAAAGAAGAACTATTAAAAATTTGATATTTAGTGACAGATGGTTATAAATAGTTAAATTTTTTTATTTTATAACAAACGTTGATCGGCAGGCCCAATTTTTGGGCTTACGACTACTAACGTTCAACTCCATAGCCTTGTAATTTTGAACCCAATCCAGAAGACAAAATAAAGTATAAAAAGTTTATTTTTACTTTACTTCATAACCGTCGTTGAACAGCCGACCCGATTTCGGTTTCGCTATTACTAATGTTTAACTCCGTAACCTTGTAATTTTGAACGAATCCAGAAGACAAGGAAACTCCTGATTCAGTACCCTGAGAGGTACTTATTTGTTATGGGAACATGAAGGACTTTGTGACCTGGCAGATTTAACGAGCGTCAGTCACCATTTATTACACTGGGTGTCTTCGACCGGTGGGGATCGAACCCAAGAGGCTCAA
Organism: Parasteatoda tepidariorum; assembly: GCF_043381705.1. Taxonomy (NCBI): domain Eukaryota; kingdom Metazoa; phylum Arthropoda; class Arachnida; order Araneae; family Theridiidae; genus Parasteatoda; species Parasteatoda tepidariorum. The sequence goes on along the minus strand of NC_092213.1, from coordinate 52,998,061 downwards.
ACTTTTGAATGACCTTTGTGACAAGTAATGTAAATGCCGCAAATCTGTCCCCACTGATAAATATTTTTAGAGTATCTGAACGCCAAAATTGGTGTAAACTACTTTACACCGTAGTGGTGTTGGGAAACATCATATCTCTTTGGTCTAAGTGTTTCACTACATCGATAACGCTCGTTTCTACTTCTTGGTGTAAAGTAGCAGCAATCGCGCTTGTCATTTAGAAACTCTAAAATTTATAATTACAGTAAGATATGATACCCATAAGATTCTGTGAAGTTTAATTTTTCCGATACAATATAATTTTTTTTTATTTCCAATGAGCTGCATTATCGGTCTTGCCGATGAGCAGACCTAGTGCGTTCTCCAGAGGTGGTATCCACTCTTTCAGGACCACCACAATGGGTGAGATACCGTTGGTCATGTTAATTTGGACGTCTAGTTTCTGCCACACTAGATGGCAGCACCGAGACTCTATTTGGATGCTAAAGAGCATTAGGAATTTAATTTTGCCGGAAATGCCAAGAGCCAATAAGGTACTCCAGGGATCTTTTACGTGCCGCATAATCATACGACATGGCCGCTGAGGATTTTCTGATACAATATAAAGTAAAAACCATTAATTCAGGATGTATATTTACAAGATTACTTAAAATAAATTAGTTCGTTAATCAAACATACACTCAGCACAATGAGAATATCATCATGAATTTGGACTAAGCTGCAAAAAGCCGAAATTGTTAGAAATTAAATATTATAAGACTTTCCAACTAAGGATACGTTTTACTTTTTGCTGAGTAGACTAAAGCAAAAAACAATGTGAATAAAGTACAGCTCTAAGTACATTAATTGGACATACTATAGTTATCTTACAAGGGAAACTAGGGAAGTGTGACTCGCCAATTTTAAAATAAACTAGTGGGATGTATGCCTTATGAGGAATAATTTTAGGGGGCAACATTCGTTTCGGCCCATAGAAGGTCCTGTGAGAGATAAAAAATAATTCAATATATAGAAAAATTAGTATTTTATTACTTCAATGCAGACTATTAGTTATTGTAATTATCTCATACTCCAATTAATTTTGTGGTACTTACTTTCACGTACTATATAATGCATATTTATTCTCAAAATTGATTTTGAAAATTTTATATATCTGTAGTTTTTCAGAAAAACCTGTTAGGTTAATTTAAAAAAAAAAAATTGACATAAAATTTTTTTACTTTTTTTTTTACAAAAATTTTCCAAATTATTTGGAGTATGTAATTGCAAATCAATCATTTAATTAATAATTAATTAATTAATATTTAATTAATAATTAATTAATTAATTTGCTAATTGATTTATTAATTAGAAAATTACTTAATTAACCAATTAATTACAAATTAATTGGAGTATGAGACAATTACAATAACTAATAGTCTGCAATGAAGTAATAAAATATCGATTTTTCCATATATTTTTATTTATTTAAACGACTTAAAACTCCTCATGCACCACAAAGTATAGCATGAGGCTTACAGTTGTAAGTAAAAAACAAAAGGAGAAAAATTTACAAATTTACATTAAAAACAAAATTCCGCAAGGCCGCAAGACTTTCAATACTTTTGACCAGTTCTGATAAGACAGGTGGCCAACAAATTGAAAGACGTCTCAAATCAGTCTTTAAATTCATTCGGGCACTCGCATAGAGACTACAGTGAAGAAGAATATGTTCAGCATCTTCATCAGCATCACCGCAAGCACAAATTCCACTGGTTTCCATATATTGAATTATTTTTTATCTCTCACAGGACCTTCTATGGGCCGAAACGAATGTTGCCCCTTAAAATTATTTCTCACAAGGCATGCATCCCACTAGTTTATTTTAAAATTGGCGAGTCACACTTCCCTAGTTTCCCTTGTTAGTATCTAAAGATCCTCATTTGGTATTTTGCCACCGACGAAAGTTCTCGTTTATAAAACTGAAACTATAATGTTTGCATTTACGTACTTTAATTTGTGCTTTATCCACATTGTCTTTTGCGTTAGTCCATTTTAAAACGATTTAATACAATTGACTGATTCATGTAAATCTTCTTATGTGAATATTTTTGTTGTTGTTGTTGCTTATCCTCAAAGATCTAACATTAGTCAGATCAACTCCAAAAAGTTGTTGACAGCCAGAAAGTCAATGACAAGAAGGGGATCGGAAGTTAGGTCTGCCCTGGATAGTCCGACACAATCAAGTATATGTTTCTGTGAGGCTGGATGGTGTGCCACGTTCTAATGTTAGACATTCTAGGTGACCAGTTGAAACCTGACCAAGGCAGCCTGGGAGCTTCGATCGCACATGATTCCCAGAAGGGTGCAGGAAGATTCTGCGGTGTGCCATTGGTGCGTAGGTGGAGTTTACGAGATATTCTTGCCAGATATATATTGGCAAGAATATCTCGTAAACTCCATCTACTTGCCAGATATATACAATAATATTCTTGCCAGAATATTATTGTACAACAAAAACGCCTTTCTTAACAACTTAGTTCTATTCTACATCGTACAAGGGGAAAAGGAACTTTTACCTTCTTATGATTGATTGTAATCAATAGATTGTCTAATGGTTCCCAACTCTATTGTCCACAACTGGCGACAATAACTTTTGAATGGAGTAAATGCATATGATTACTGAGTAAGCTCTCTTAAGAAATAATTATATTAATAATTATTAATTAGAATTATGATTTGACTGTACCCTTTAAAGTGTGTAATGAACATTTGATTTGGTATTAATTTGAAATAACGTTCAGTTTTCTAAAGTTTTTTAACGCCAAATTCAAAGAGTATTACACCACAATTTCTGCAGCGAAGGCACACAAAATACTGCCATAAATTGATGTACTTATCTTAAAATGAGAGAAGAACTCCAGTTTCAGCGCTCACAAAAATAAGTATTGTTTCAGTTTTTATTATATTATTTTTATCATTATCGAAAAAAAGAAGAAGCCATGTTGTATCTTTGAAACGCGTCAGAAGTATACATAACGAAGACATCTTGAAAATTTTAACAAAACCCAAAATTTCAACTCTTATGTTAGTAAAATTATAGTTAACTAAGATTTCAAAAAATGTTGTTGTTATGTGATTTTGTATAAGAACCAAAGCAATAATCTCGTATAGTTTTAAAAAAATATTGTGTTACAGAGATAGGGAAGTTTTCGGGGATTTATATCAAAAAATGCTAAAAATCTAATAGTTTATTTTTAGAAAAATATACTCTCCCACTGTTTTTACAAAAACATTATTTTTTGGTCGAAAAATGATTAGGTTATTTCTTGAAAAGACAATGCTTCTAGCATATTTTATACATCAATAGGATATAGGAACTAATAAAATACCAATATCCCATTTTCCGGGAGATATTTTCAAACAAGTTATTTTGCTGTTAGAAGCTTTTCACAAGTACGTGGAAACTGTAAATTTTAAAATGTGTGAAGTTATGCATTGATTTTTGAGAAAATATTATATATCTTTGGAAGTATAAATTTCACTCAGTTTCAAAAGAAATTTATGTCCACAGAGTATAGAAAAATATGAATTTGTGAACCCACACACATTTTCGTAGTAAAATGAATTTTTTTGATGAAGTATATTTTTAAAGCAAAATGTAATCTCATAATGAAATATATTTTTATAGTAAAATATATTTTTACAAAAAATATATTTTTATGATGAAAGATAATTTCAGAATTGATACAATTTTGTATAACTTTTATTTTTCTTTCATGTAATTTTTGGAAAAAAGAAATTTCAGTTTCAATCGAGTTTAAATATATTTTTGTAAAAATTTTGCTTTACTTTTATTAATTTTTTTTTAATTAGAATTTTTTTATATGATGGCCTAAAAATGTATAATTTAAGAGAAATTGCGTTTCCTTATACATTAATGAGTCACTACTTTTTCTAACGTTCTTCGTTGCTGTGAATTCTTTTTAAATTATATTTTCAGCCACTTCAATCACTGGATCTTGGTAAATGTCCTTCTTTAACTTGTGCAGTCTGTTTTTCAATTTGACTAGAGCCTATAATAAATAGTACTATGTAGTGAGCACACAGGCCTACATATATATTCTGTAGCAATAAATAAACAAATGCTTGGAATAGCAATAATTTTCGAAAATGGATTTATTTCTAATGGGACTTCCAGGCCGAGCAGTCTCACCGTTCCACTAAGCGCGATTTAATTTGGAGATAACTAGTTATAATCAAACCGTAACAATGTATGTGTGACAGTTAATGAACATGTTTAGTTTAAATACATAAAGACGCGTGTGTTTTATGCAACGAATGACTTGCCAATTATCATATTGAAGAACTTAACGACGGGTTACTATAGGCGATGATGACGTAGTAGAGTTAGGCCCAGAGGGAAACCAGTCAGGGTAGCTATTTTTACGAAAAACTCCGAATCTGATCAAACGAGCCATTGGCGATATTCTCAAGTATTATAACCTGTGTCGGCATTCAGCCAATTGGCGAATATTTTTGATTTGAATTTGTAAACAACCGTGTGTGTTCTGGTGTCAACGTTCTTCGTAAAATTTATATTTATTCAACAAATGTTGTAAATGTCAGCATTAATTTAATTCTTAGTGTTATGGATAACTGCCAATGAGTGCTGTGTACCAAACTGCAGAGGATTTTACAAAGTTGATGGTACAAAAGTATTAAATTTTGGATTTCCCAATACGTAAGAAATGGCTTGCCGCCATGCCAAGAGATTTTGAAGTTGCAAAGAATTCTAAAGTGAGTAATATTTAAAAATTTTTAAAATTATTTATTATTTTAAAATTATTTATTTACTTATTTTTAAAAATTTAATTATGCTTCTTTATTATATTTTTACTAAGAGTAAATTATTTTAAATTGTGGATAAATTATTTATAATAATTAAGTTGTTCTTATCAATCATATCGCAAACTATTGTAATATATAGTTATTTTTATAGAGTTTTATTTTATAAAAATATTAATAATTTTAGTATTTTATTAAATTTTTGCTCAAACTTTAAACATTTTTGTTTGACCATAATATATTGTAACT
>NC_092213.1:52922741-52991846 GCF_043381705.1 Parasteatoda tepidariorum | reverse complement strand
AAGTACCAAAAAGAGAAGCTTCGTCAGAAGTGATCAGCAAATCTGGGCCTAACTGTATGAGTCATCGTTTTCCGTCCTTCGGCTTTCTTCAATCTAGGAGGTATTGGCTGTACTGTTACCTCTCGAGTTTAGGTTTACGTTATCCAGTGATCAATATAGTAACTTTGGCAACAGTATTACCCAGGCTCAAAAAAACAAAACAAAAAACAATCAAGGAATTCTTTGCAGCATTAAACATTTACAACCAACTTTATTGATACTAAATATTTCAAAAAAATTCAAACTCAAATCGCTTCCAAATGCTATTACGTAGATATCACATATGTACAAATTATTAGTTACTTCAGATTTGAAATTAAGCAATACGAAATTGTATTTTCGATAAAATGCAATTAACAATACAAGGCACAATATTCTCTATATCCACTAAAAGCTATTAAAAATAAAAGGCACATTTATCTTAAAATCTACTAAAAGCAATTGAAAAATGAAAGCAAATTATTCATTTAAAACTATTTTAAAATCTTCTTTAATTCAAACTAAATTGCGGACCAAACCCTCGAACGCCCACCGGTATTAAAGCCAGAAGTCGTGGATCAGGTGAACATTCCAGTTTCAGATAGACAGCACATTAAAACTCCTTTCTGACTTCCCTCTAAAATGGAAGTTAGCACACGTGGATCAGCAGACCCTCAACAATGGGACGACATGGAAAGGCAATCAGATTCTAACTTAGCGGCTCCAACCCAACTTCGTTCACCACTTTCGTTCATCCACTCTCTTTTAGACATCCTCCACCACTCTTTATCCATTTGTCAGCAAAACGAATGAATCTTAGACTGACCTTTTCTCCTCCCACGAGCAGTAGCGCAACGCCAGTGAACGTCACAAAAAATACTCCAACGATAAAAACAGTCACGAATTAAATAATATTTTATGAAAGAGATAAAACAGTACTGCTTAAATATAAATAGACTCAAATACACATAATTCAACCAAAAATTTCATTTAAGAAGACAATTAAAATTTAAGATAAATATCCCTATTGTCATTCAATTTAGCACTTATAATAGTGGCGCCACCTGGAGGCAAATCATGTTATACACGAATAAAACTCACAAAATTCGATAATAAGCAGAGCTAACCAGTGCAGCCATCGATTGAGGAAATAAGTGAACTATTTCCGCTGGAAAAGTAAACCCATCTTTTAAAGTATCTTTCAATAAAGTAAAAAAATTAATACATTTTTATTTATTACAGTGTTTGGAGGAATGCCTCACATTGCTGAACTTCGGATCACTATCCCACATTGCTGAAAATAAATACGCGTTAAGGAAAATGGACATAACATTTGAATGCGTTTTTAAACTATTTTGTAACTGTCGTTGAACAGCAGACCCAATTTTGGGTTTACGATAACCAAAGTTCAACTCCGTAGGATTGTGATTTTGAGCCTAATCCAGAAGACAAGGGAACTACTTGGGTTAAGTATAGGGAGATATTTGCTTTCGCGGAGGACTTTTTTAATGAAACTATTTGTTACATGCGTTACATGGTGAGGAAAACCTCGAAAACGTCCCACGATTAGCCTGACCACAGGGGGACTCTAATCCATGATCCATCTACCACTGAGGACATAGAGATCATAAATCTGGACTTCTTTTATCTTTGTTATTATTAAATATAAGTTCTGAAGAAAATGTTGATAATTTAATCGTGATATTTTAGAGCACTGCATAAAGGACATTTCTGTACTTAAATTTGGATTTTCGGTCTTGTATTTTTATTACATGTGTGATAATAAGAACTATAATTTTGAAAACTGGAATTTTCGGTAAACCGTTTTAATAAAGTATGGAAAAATTACCAAGTGAATTGCCAGAATTATCATTTTGTTTTAGAAATGTCTTTACCAGTATGGTAATTTTGTTTGAATATTTTCTCTGGGCATTAGGATGTGAACAAAGATGCATAACAAAATTTTCAAAATTAAGGACAAAAAAATTTTTTTTTTCCTCCTGTATTATTTTCGTATTTTCAGTTATCTATTTAAGCTTAATTCAGTATTGTGGAGCATTCTTTTTCGGATTTTCTTAAATCCCTAAGGCAATATTCTATTTGCTTTGCAGTAAAGAAAATTATATTCTTCAAACAGCGTACTCAAAAGTCTTTTGAAGACGAGTTGTCTTAGATACTCGAAATATGTTCTTGAACTTCGTAATAATTTTTATTTTTTAAAAAGCATTTGACGTAATGTAACACATTATTTAACAAAAATGAACATACACTCGATTACAAAAAAGGAATATATAGTCCATGAACATAAAAGTCTATATTACAGATATAAGTTTATATTCGTATGTTACTGACTATACTTGACTATTACAACGGAAATAGACAAAAGAGGTGTAACGTTATTTTATTCATTTGTTATAAAAATAATAACAATGAGGAAAATATGAAGATTTGTTATAAAAATAATAACAATGAATAAAACATCTCTATTCACTCATAAATTGATTTTATTGCGCGTTCCTCAATAATAATTTATTTTTGATTAATTTTGACAAAATGAGCGTGGGATGACGTCAGAGAATTACAAAATGCGATTGAAAGCTATCTGAAATCACGGGATTATTTTCTTTATAGTGACGCATTTGAAAAGTGTTTCTTTACAAACCTAAATAATAAAAAAATTGTAATTGAAATAAAAAAGGAATAAGTTACACAATAAACAAAAAATTTATCTTGAAAATGCTTGATTATGGTAAAGCTAGACTATCATGTGTGTTTTCTGCTATCAATATCAATAGCGTCAGCTTTGGGGCAGAAAAATATCGTGTAAGACTATTCTTTATTTCGATAAAATCTGAAAAAGTGTCAACTGCTTAAAACTTGTTTTGTTTAATCTAAAGACATTGAGTAGGGAATAAAAAAATAACTTACACTTAGCTTTCGCTTTTTCTTATTTTATTTATGCTTGACAATTTTACCCATGATTGCGCAGCATTTATTGATTATTTATTTTTGCTTTACTTCGTACAAAATATGGGTATTAAAATAATATATAATAATTAAAGCATGCAATACATCGAATTATTCATATAAGTACTATTAATTGCAATAAACACTATTCTAAAAGCGATTTTAAGGTCTTTCAAACATGTCATTAAAATAAGTTTTCCTAATAACCTTTATTACGTTTTTTTTACCAATCTCTCGATGTTCAAAATATTCTAGCTGATATAATAGTTTAAGTATATGTAAGCCTCTCTGTTCAATTTCAGGATCAATTTTCAGTATAAAGTACCGGCACTCTGGATGCATCATTCAAAATCTATTTTACTTTAAAATCCATTTTTACCGGGAAATATTATTCTGTACCTTTTACAGTAATAATTATTTAATTAGAGTGATTCATTGTTTTTTTTCTGAAATATTTCTGTAAAAAATTGTGGAATGTCAGATTTTTTATTTGGTAACATGCTCCGGTAAAGATAGAATTTAGGGTATAAAATGCTGACACCCTGAGTACCTGTACTTTTTAGTGTAATTTGATTTTTTTTTACAGTGATAATAGCTTTTTTACAGTGTATTCTAAGTAATAATTTATATTGTCTCACATTTTTTTTAAATAATTTGTACTTGTAACAAAATATTTTAAGTGAGATTTTATGAATCTATTTTCAAATTTTTCAATTCGAAAAATGCATTATATATGCAATCAAATAATATAAATACATATATAGGCAAAATGATATATTGAGCTTATATTTCTTAGACAAATTTATTTCTGATATCGATAATCTTCTTGAAATGAATATTGCACTAAGAAATGCAATTTAAAATTTAAAAATGTATATCATAGTTTTGAAATTGCGATCCTAAAAGCTTTAAAATTGAATTGATAATAACAAATGTAGCTCCTAAAATAAATACTTTATATCAAGCTTAGAGGCATTTCTTTAATGCAAACCTTGTCGGGAAGGAATTTTTATTAGAAATTTTAAATCTATACAAAAACATTTTTGAACTATTGTATTTCATGCGACATGTTTTCTAATCGAAATCCCGTTTCATTTAAGAATAAAAATTGATAGAGATATTGTTTTTATTGAAATTATCAATACTTTTTAACAAAGAATAGTATATTTTAGTTAATTTTGAAAAATATTTTTAGTTAAGAACTATATAATGTTATAAAGTTATGAATACTTACTTATAATAATACCTTTTTTGTGCTCTTTTTACTAAAATATTAATATTTAATGAGCAATTTAATGAATGAAGTATTTGACCCATTACACTTCCTTTAAATTTTATAAATATTTATCTTTTATATGCAAATAGGAAAAAAGAATAATGCAACAGTATTTTACTTAAATTTTAAATCATAGGAAAATTTATTTTAAACTATAAGAAAATGTAAACTATATGTAAAGCATACAACAAAGATTAGATTGCGTCTCCCTGTTAAGAATCGTTAGAACGTTTCCTTCTGCTGGGGAACAATGTGCAGGAAGTACAACAATACATTTGATTGTCTCTTCCAAAACTATTAATTTTTCAACTTTCAGTAGAAAATAACAAGTTATTACATACTTATAAGTTATCACATACGTATTTCAATCTTAATGGTACGTGAAGGGGACCTAAAATAGGCTAATTAATTAGAGCATATGCTATTTTAATTTACGAAATTAGACACAAAAAGTACTTTCGCTGAATAAACATACCTTTTCTTCGACGGATTTGGATTTTTGATCTTCAAAATAATAGCCGCAATGTGGAAAATGTGGTCCTAATTGTTTGTTCAGGAAAGAGGTCCGAATGTTGAACCCCTTAAAGTTTATTTTAGTTTTTACGTATTTCACCATATCTCAAGAACCTTCAAAATGAATTGAAAATTATAAAATTTGTTCCTCCAAAGATAATTAATGCAAAATTAAACTTTTAGTAAAAATTCATTATTTTTTGTTATTTAATTTAATAATAGTAAAAAACATTTTGAATTGTAAAGTATAATTTTTTTACATAATTTTAAAGAATTTAATTTTATATGGCAAAGTGAAAAACGTGAATAAAATTAGTCGAATAGTTTCTGATAAATCGAATTTTAAAAATGCGGCTTACTTGAAATTCAATTTCTCTGGGACTTTTAGATTGATTTCTCTCAAGATTTGCATTTTGCCATGCAAAACTACATTCCTTAAAAAGATAAAAAAAGTTGTACAACCTACATTTCACAATGTTCTCGACCATTAATAAATTAAATAGAAAAAATAATAAATATTTACTAAAAGTTACATATTTTATTGAATTATCTTTGGAAAACGAATTTCATAATTAGGTGCTTGCACTTCAAGATAAAGAAGAAGATTGCGGATGCTAACACTTATAACCTATGACGTCAGCACAAGCTGAGCGTTTTTAAGCAAAACTGAGTGTTAATTTTTAGTTAAAATTCAGTTTTTCCACATAAATTATAATATTATTTAATATGAAATTAATTAAATACTTTAATGAAATGCGTCTACGTCCTTTAAATGACTCAGATTTACTATTGTTGTATGTATTTTATTGTAACCATAATATATTTCTGATTTGTATAAATGGCAACTTAGACGCGTAATTAGTTCGTAGATAAAGTACATGGATTTATGCCTGTTTTTTTTTGTTAAGTAAGAAATATATATTGAAAGAATTGCGCTGTATTGCATGTATATTGAAAGAATTGAATTTGCGAAAGAATCTTTGTGTAAGATTACAGAATGTGTCACTTAAGTGAATTGATACTTGATGACCTGGCTTACTCGAAATATAATGGAAAGAACAGTTGCTAGCGTAAACAAATGCCACATTTCTACAACCATTCAGGATCGATATACCTTCACTACGTTACTTGCAGGGATCCCATTGCGTGCAAAGAATTTCTAATTTGCCTAAATTGTTTTTGATGTCTAAGTACGCTGAAAATAAAAATAACATTTAAGGGTCCAAACTTTGAACCGTTGTCTTGACCAAACTATTGGAACCATATTTCTCATGTTAGGTTGGTTATATAGGGTGTCAGGAATTCATATCTGACGAAAAAAAGGTGTGTTTATTCAGAGAAAATACGTTTTTGTGTCTGATTTCGTAACTTAAAACAATTAATATCTGCACTAATTAAGCAGCATATTAGAAGCAGCATTTGCATCCTGAAACGTCAATATCCGATTGTTCGATCAAAAATTATCCAGGATAGTCCAATTTTACTTGAACTATACATTTGAAAAATTAATGTAATGTAATAATCAGAAATATAGTTGAAGAATTAATGTGTAGTTTTTTTCGGAAATGGACATTATATTAGCATCTATAGACATTATATTGGACTAGATTTTATATTGCCTGATTATAATTTCTATTTCTGCTTATTATACATTCGTTTTACTTAATAGTATAGAGATAACTATATGAAGATTTTTTTAACTAGAGAAAACTTTCGAATTGTAATACAAAATTAATGATACACATTTTTGGTAACGTTTTAATAAGTACACTAGTATCTTTCTCAAAACTAAAAAAAAAATATATTTACAACTTCCATGGGTGTTAAAAAAACTCTATTGTTTCGAAAATATGCATGATATAAACATCAGATCAAATTACCTTTTAAATATTTTGCATGATGCACATAAGTTGTACTCATTTTATCACAGTGATGAATATTTTTTTGAAAATATTTGTACTGTTTGATGTACTGTTTTACATTGATGTACTGGTTTTACATTGAGAAAATGATTTAATAACAAAAAAAAAATTATTTAAATGTTTAACATGTGCTAAACTATCATTTTATGAGCTAAAGAATTCATTATTTGAGTGCAGTTTTAGAAACTCGATTAATTCAAGAAGTTTCATAATAAGTTAATAAAGGGATAGAAAATAGAACAACTATTAATAAAAATTATAGATCAAAATTTAAAAAAAAATTATATTATTTGCTCAATATGCTCTATTTGCGTTCCAAACATTTCTTGGTGCTCCTTATACTAGTGTATTGAGTATTTTGCTTTGGTTACATTAATGTAAAATTAGAAAGCACTCTTTTTTGCGGATATAGTAATCGTGTGAGCTGATGAAGAGATTATATCTTTTCGGTATTTTGTTTTCGGCTTTTTAATTTTTTTAAAGATATTTTATTTATTAATAATTTTTCTTCTTTTCTTCAAAAATAGAATTTTTTCCCTTGTTTCTTTGTATTTTTAATATCTATACATTCAATATTAAATATTGTATATTTTATATTTTTTCATGCTACATATGTGTTGCATTCATTTATTTTAGTAATAAAGCAAAAAAAATATATCTGAAACTATTTGTTTGTCTTGAAGTTAGTATCATTAATATTAATGTAAGAATCCGTAACAGAACTCCTTCTCAGATGAAGGCTTTGTTTATGTTGGATGTCAAGAAGATGGAAGTAAGGATTTCAAGCAGGAAGAACGAGATATGATATTTGAGGACTTTTTTTCCCATAACAGTCGGTATGAGTAGAAAAAAAGAGAGTTTAGAAAAAAGAGAGTCTGTACAAAAGAAGGCCTTTGCTCTAGGATTGTTCCACTTTTAATATTTCTAACCAGAATAATACGATTTATTTTTGTATTTTACTCATCAAATTAAACATTCTTTTATAAAAGTAGAAAGCTCCACTCCTTTTTCCTCTCCCCTCATCAACACTCATAATTAATTCACATACAATGCTTACATTTTCAGATTAAATTAGGGGAGTTTTTTCTTTTAAAAAACATTTATATCATGCAAAGCATAGGCCGTAAATAAAAATTTTATAACATACTTTTAATTAATGTAGTCAATTTTTTGGTAATTTTAAATCTAGTTATAAAGGCAATCATTAAAACAAACTCATCGCCGGTGACGTCATTTGGGAAGTTAAGCAGCATCTCCCTGATACACGGATAGGTAGAGTGTAGTGTGCCTAACCTATAGATTTAATTTACGGTAATAACTTATTTGTTAATGAAACATACATAATTAAATACTTATATATTTTTTTAAAGGAAATTCATACAGTTAAAACAATTAAACGTGTAGAATTTTTTCGAATACAGATAGATGATATTAATTTGATCATACATCTCTCACGCATTGAGAAATGTGAGAAGAATGTAGGTGTTGTGTTGCAGGTGCTGAAATTCTAGTCAAAATATGAAAAAGTGGTCTCTAAAAAAGGCTAAAAGGAGGAAAATGGACCACATTCGAGATCAGAGTTGTCTTGTTTTTATTCATCAAAAACACCACCCTATTTTCTTCCATGTCGATGTGTTGGAGAAGCGGAATTCGACCAACTGTTGCTGCTATTGATGATGGCATTTTTAGAGTTTTAAAGAATTAATTTTCATTTCGTTTTATCGTTACCATTGAATAAAGGTTGGTGATGTCTCGTTTTTCACAATTTTGCCCATGCTAGCAAGCCCACGCGCATGAGCTCTCTCTAACTAGCACACCATCAAAGAGAAAGTATACGCAAATAATTAAATTAAAAAGTACTCAAAAATTATAGGATCTAAGATTTTAAACTAAAACAGTACTTTCATGAAAAAAAGCATCAATTCCAATAAACTTCTAAAATGGAGAATGAATGGTGTGCCAAAATGGTGAGTACCAAAACTTCAGCTAGAATTTACGTTGCCACATGAATCAGCGAAATCGTCAGTGTGTCAGCAAGTTATGTGGATCCAATCTTAGAGTAGGTTAAAAAAATCACTCCCGGTAAAATTTAAACTATAGAATCTTAAACTTCTGCAACTAAATCAATCAGTCAATTGGAGTTTTAATTTTACTTAAGTTAGACAGATAAAAGAGTTAAACTGAAATATTCATTTAAACGTTAACGATTCATTTGAATGTTCTCAAATTGATGTAAAGTGTATTGCACAAGCGATGAAATTTTTTTAAACATTTAAAAATGACAAGAAGACTCTTAAATTTCGAATTAACAAATTGAAAATGAATAAAAAATAAATAAGTGCCTGATTTAGTAATTTATTTAAAACTTTGGCACAAGAGTCTTATTTTGGACCCATCGCATCTGAAACCTGTTAGAATCAAGACAACTAAAGTAATATCCTGGGAACTTGATTAGTATAAAATCAAGAAAGTTGAAATTAAAGTAGCTGGTTTAAAATCAGAATATCAACGATAAAGTTATGACCCATTCAATCATTTTTTAACCAATAAAAGTGGAAGTTATCACCCCATACTCAGCCCAGAGAATCAAGCTTCTACCTTTCCTCAACCACTAAAAGCTGTAGTTATGGTTAAAAATTCTGGTTTAGCCTGGAAATCGGCATAGATTTTATTTTGATATTGTCAAACTTATCACCGTTCCTGTCCTACCAGCTCCTCTTGATGCTCTGTAATCTCTTTTCATTAATGTGAATGCAAATATCTTATAACTGTAATAATTTACGTGTATTTGAACACCAAAAATGGTTGCAACTATTTTTACAATAACACACGAAATGTTTTATTTAGTACAGTTTTACTTAGTAAGTGTTACACGAAATGTTTTACTTCATATGCACTGAAGCAAAATTTTTGGTGCTGTAAAACACCTAGAATGTTCTTTTTACCGTACTTCGTGTAAAGTAACCGCCATCAACCTCCATGTTTGATTTTTTGTAACACTAAAATTCGTAAGTACTATAAGATATGATACACGTGAGAATCAGTAAAGTTTTGTTTTCTGCGACAATTTATTGTAAGAATCAGTGATTTAGTTTCCCCAAGATACAATAATTATTAAAACAAAATGAGTTTCTAAATCAAAGCAAATACGCAGCTGAGAGAATATTAAAGACGAATTTGAATTAAGCTTAATAGAGGATAGAAAATGTACATAGTAAAATTATTTAATACAGTTTATAGAGACTTGAAAATCAAAATATAACTATCCTTATTACCCAACTAAAGACATGCTTGAGTTCACCATACTTGTCGACTTTTCTGTCTTTGTAATTTATGAAGTAAATGAGGTTTTTATATTATTAAATAGAATTTTCTTAATAGTTCTAATGCTTAAGACTAAATTCGAACTTCGTGCTAGATGATAATTCAAACCATTTAAATCATAACTTAAAATTTCGACTAAGTTTCGACAAGAACAATGTAACAAACAGAAATCTAAAAAGAAATTAATAAAATTAAGTAAATAAAAAATTAAAAGAAATATTAAGGTAAAATAACTCTATTGTTCTGACCTAGAATGAAAAACTCTTGGAGCATCACATTTATAATGAATTACTATCAACTCCAAACTATTTGTTTTAACTCCAAAATATTTGTGCATTGGAAACTTATTTTACTTTATTATATTAAGAACATCATAATTTTAAAATAATATACTTGATGCTTATATAATCATTACGTACAGATTATTTTTAATTTTAATAAACAAACGGTTTTTGCTCAATTGCAGTAAAAAAACTAGTTTCGTGATTTTAAATTCGAAATGTCAATTAGAAACATTTCTCGTAATTGAAATTAAAGTTTCTTTTTTACCATTTCTGTAATATTTTACATTTATAAATTCCTAATACTTAGCATCAGAATAATAAATTCATTTTTCGAATGCAAATCCTTATGGATTTGTTTATTTTCTAAATATATAATAAACTCTAAAATCTTTTAAATTTATAAGCAATTCTTAAAACATTATTTTTGTTCATAATCGAGGAAAATATTCATTAAATGAATATTTATAATATTTAAATTTGTTTCTCAGCTGTACATAATTCATTAAATTTGTTTTTTCACTGTATATGTCATGTTTTTATTTGCTTGAAACAAATTGCAATTTTAGGAATATATAAATTGACACATTTTTAAAAGCTTTTAGCGAGCATTAAGTGTCTTCATCTAAATTTTGAAGTTATGACACAAAAATGAAACGTTTTCTATAAAAAGAAAGAAAAAGATTCCATTACATTTAATATCATTAATTTTGTTAAACATAAATACATTATTCATGAACTTTTCTTTAAAAATTAAGAGTAAGATGGAAGACTCATGAATTTATAATGTTCTATGAATAATGTATTCTTAAATTTCATTTAATTTTCCAAGCAATTTTTACTTAAATTATATTTTTAGGAAAGACAAATGTAGTTAATCGTGATATAAAAATTAATTTGATGAATTATTATCATAAATTTATTTTAAGTAAAGAATAAAAATTAAACCAAAAAATTGAATAACTAAAGCTTAATATTTGTGACGCATATGAATTTGTTCGAAAAATTTATATCCGATGTATTTTGATAAATTCAAAGCATTCTCGTTGTCATGTTATAGCATTTAAATTTATATACATAATTTTTAAATTTATATTTTATCCTCTAAATATTTTGTCAATAAAATGACTAATGACTTTTTCCCCTGAAAAACTTGTAGAAGAAATCAGATTCTTCAAAAAAATAATTTGCAATCATATTAAAAGAAGCTTTAAAAAAACTTTGAAAACTCTTCAATGGACTTTATCTCACGCCTGGATGCAGCATGAAGGCGTCACACATTTTGCTTTATAAAAAGAACTGTTCGTTTATTTTAAGTTCTATGTATATATGCATATTTATTTTAATGTGTGTTTATATTTATATATAAATGTAAGCAAAAAACTTAAAATAGACTAACAGTTTTCAAAGAAAATAAAAATGTGTTCTCTCTTCACGCTATTATGATCGGCGTAGACGTTCATGGTAATTAAGTCGTAGATTAGTAAAAGAGAGTTCAGAGAGTGTCTTGATCACCACTACCTTACGGATAAGGATCTTTATTCCACTGAAAAATAAAAGCTCCATACTTCGTGGTGCACTTGGCTTAAGCATCACTAGTATGGGAGATGCTATGGCAGGAGTATTGGACATCAAATGTGAGAGGAGTTCATCAAAAGCCTTGAACAGATTTGCAGGCGAACATATCAAGAGCTTTTCCTTTGTAGATGGATCGAAGATCTTTCAGACGTGCAAGAAATGCGATGTGTCTCAAGTCCGCAGTGTCTTGGACGTACAAGGGTGGACGCAATATCTGATCATTCGAGTGTTAATGAATTTTTGAATGTTAACATTCCATTTCACTGAAGTTTCCCTGAAATAGTAGAAGGAGCCGAGGCTGAAGTAGTGGTCATCAAGAGTCACAGAAGTTCACAAAACAATTTGGCCAGATGGGATCGAATATCCTTCCAGACCTGTAAGAAATGCAATGCGTCTCAAGCATCACCTGTAGTGTCTTGGACTTACAAGAGAGGACGTAACAACATATCCTTTGGTTCTAATTGACTTTTTACAATACACACACCACACTACCACGAGTAGATTAGAGACAACTTAAACAAAATCGCTGGTCGTATGTATTATGGATGTATTAAATTGATGGGTAATGGCGGCAATCAAAATAAGAATTTCTGCATTTTAAAAAGCAAATAAAGATATAAAAATACTTCACTCTCTTTCAGAAACTATTCTGTGCATTTTAATAAATACAAATTGATATCTATAAATTTTAAAATTGATTTATCCTTCATGTCTTGCGCTTTTTGCCAAATTGTTATTAAAAATTCTCTTCTACGCACTACTTACCCAAAGAATAGTACGGAGCGAATGTGTATTTATATACAGGAAAGCCACCAGCTAAAAGTTTGGAAAAAGTCGTTGTTAATACTTACAGGGTTATAAAATATCTTATGTTTTGGGAATATTTTAACACTTCAAGCGTTAAGTTAATAGGAAAAATTCTAACAGACTATCCCTGCTTTGTTCTACTATCGCATTGAAGAACGCAGCAAAAGCTGATTACTTACTGAACGAACAATTGTGTCCGATAGAGCGGGAAAATCATGGGGTACCACTTAACTCTTTCATACGAAATACAATAATCATTGAAATATACGAAAGGAATTTCCGTTCGTTCTATCGCAAGCATTCTTTTATTTGTAGTGCAAAATAAGATCCTTGTAGATGACAGAAATCAAGCATCACTAGAAGCAATCAGTGAGTGGGTGGGTGACCACTTTGAATTTGCGGAGTTTTGTCCTTTTCAAACTGCTCTATTGTAAAATAGAGTAGCATTTCCTCTGCAGATGATTGACAATGTGATGGCATGTCATGGAATCATTTTCGAGGGTGTTTCTCGGACCACTGTCAGCTCGAATGTGACGTAAAATTTCAATTCGTGTTGAAAATCTAGTTTAAAATCTAGTTTCTTCTCCAAAAATAATATGATTTTTTTCCTAAATTTTGCTTCCTGCTTATACGACACACCCAGCGCCAAGGACAATGGACGGAATGCCAGAGACAATGGTTTTGAATGGATGGAAATTAGAAAAACATCTCAATGACAGATAAAGTTTTCTGGATGTGCGACTAAAACGGATTGATAATGACTGCAATAAAATAGGAATTTCCGCGTATTAAAATAAAATAAAAATGCTTCTTTTATAAATATTCTACCTAGTTTGTACATTTTAAATGCTACACACTTCATACATAGTAACGATTATATTATTTTATGATTATTTAAAAGGTGTTTATCATCTTTTTCCTGTTTCATTCAATTCACACTTAAGATTCCTGCAAAAATACTAAATTTGTTTGACAAAGACTATAACTCAATTAATAATTAGTAGAATTTTGGGTGGAAAGTTTTTAACTAGTAGCAATATAATAATAGCTTAAAAGTATACATTTTCGTATTTAATAGAGTTTCTTATTATAAGAATTTAGATTAACTTGGAATTCGAATAGTTATATTTATTTCTACTCTTCATAATGCTATTAAAATATATTAATTTTAACAAGCTTTTTAAACAAAAATAAGCATTAATGCAGTCTAATGTGGCTTCTCGGTAATACATATTTCTTTACTCTCGATTGAAATAACTTAAATCTTTGCGAGTCATTTAGCAAGGGGAATTAGATCATTATATTTTACTGCGGAACGTTTCCCCAAGGAATTCCAAGTAGTTATTCTCTGTTTCTTAAATATAGTACTAAGTTAATCTTACTAAGAAAGTTAATTATTATCTGGTAAGTGTTAACATTAAGGGAATAAATAGTGTTGCTAACATTTTCTGCTTTTCAAAGGAGAAAAATTAGAAAATAAATAAATGCGAAACTAGAACTATATTTTAATATATTATGATTCTCATTCGCTAACTTGCGTGGAATTTTTATATTTAAAATTTATGTTAATATTCTAGTTTTGTAGAAAGTTTTACTTTGCAGCCTATTTCATTAGAATAATAGATTACTTTTTATGTTCAAATTTTTGACAACTTTAAACTACAAACTTTAACGACAACTTTAAACAAATTTTTAACAACTTTAAGGGAAATGTTTTTTTATTTGTTTAATTTAAGAAAAAAGTATTGCTTTGATTATTTTTATTATTTTTCCAGATATTTTAATAAATAGTTTAAAAAATAAAGAAATATTAAATTTTCACCGGATTCTCTGCGATAATTAAATTAAAAAATTTAATAAATTAGTTTTGTGATAAGTTATGATTTAAATAAATGTAATAACATTAACTTAGGTTGACGCAACTATACATGATTGTATATATTATAATTATAGAAACAAAGATTTATTTTCTAATTTTTGCCAATAAAAGATAATGTGTAAGATCAGAGTTGACCTACTACGATTGCACAACACTGTTTAAAATGCTAACTCAGTTAAAAGAAGATTCTACAGCACGTAAAAGTCGTAAATATATATAGTATATCGTACGTGTATCTTAATTCCTTAATCTGAAATAAGGAGACAAAATAAATTTTTGAAATATGTTAATGGAATAATCCGGTGACGTTTTAAATGTCAATTTTTAACTATCCCTTTCATTTTCGTGGGCCTTGGGAAGATTAACTCCCAACTACATGATCTTACAAAATTGACCAGTGGAAATGCGCAAAACCCATTTAAATTGCTATTTTGACAATATCAACACTGATTCTCACTCCAGTTTTGTGCTGCCATCTATTCTTCAATTGATTAAATAGAATTGGTATATTTGTTTTGAGAGTTTGAAAACATTGCGTAAGATTTGGTTTGCTATGAGACCTGTTTTGATGGGAAATTTTTACTTCTCAACGATTCTACTGCAAATATGCGTATAACAATGTTTTTATTGTACAATTTTTCATAGCAAATAGTCAATAAAATTTAATTATGGCTGTGAATGATTCCTTAGGTGTAGTAAACTTCCCGCCCCTGATATTTAAACGTAATATGAAATAAAATGCCTTTCCTTAAATGCTATTGTTTAATTTCTATTATTTAATGCTATTATTTAATTTGTCAATAAAACATAAAAGCTAGAAGAAGTTCAAACGTAAATAAAATGGCCACTTGAAGGTTAATAAATGAAATTTAAGAAAAAAAATTAAAAAATTGTTCCAACATTGTCAAAACATTAAATCTTAGTTAAATTTTCAAAAAAATAATGCAGTAAGAACTGGACAATATAACCTAGTTTCTAAATTATGTGACGTTAAGTACGAATGAGGCTGACTTTATAATTTTTCGAAATTTATCTGCATGGTAAAAAAAAGTTTATTTTAAAAAATTGCATTTAAAATTATTTAAAAAGAAAATAAATTAAAAAAAAATTTTATGTTTTGAAGGACTTACACGGTGAGAAGACAATATGGTGGCGGTGAGGAGAATATTTATATCTTTAAGTAGGAAAACGAAACACATAATTAAATTTTTTTTTTCTCTATCAATTCGATATTTCAAACTTTGTTTCGAGTAAAACGAAGTTGAAAAGTTGAAAAATGTTTCATTAAAACAGCTTTGTTTTAATTAAATTACAGATTCTAGTTGTTGTGTGTTTTTCTTATGAAATATTCATAAACACTATAACACTTATAGTTTTTTTTTTATCCTGAAGGAATTTCTTTCACATCGATATCAGTAACTCAAACTTTTCATCTCATCGAAAGAAACTGATATCTTGGAATAATGCTACATTTAAATTAATCGGCTTTCTCTAAATATTTAGCAATTTGGAAGTTCGATGTTTTCTGTTTTTTTTTAGCAAAAATTAGGAAGTACTTGGATTCTTAGATATTGTGTTTATATTTTAAATTAGTCTTATTTTCATCTTGATTTTCGTCATTAAAAACTAATCTATAAACTCAAGATTTATGTAACATTTTTCTCATTATTTCGATAACACTCAATATTCTATTTTTTTGTAATATGTTTTCTTTTTCTAGGAGAAATAAAAAAGATATTGAATAATGTTAAGATATTTGATCGGACGAATACATTATTGATTCAAACGGAGATATCTTAAAAGAAAAAAATATTTGTTACTGCTGAGTAGCAATATTGATTCAAATACATTTCATATTGGAAATGGTTTTCATTAGACTACAAAAGGTATTCAAGCTTTATTGGTTTATTGAAGCAGAATACTTTTTCTTTCGAAATTTATTTCAATGCAGAAAAATAATAATGCGTATCAGATTACGAAATAAATTAAGTTACTAATATTTCAGGCATATATTTTTCCTTCATTATGATATCAATAATCCATAATTTTTATAACTCTTTAGGATACTTATTATAAATATTTGGTGTTTTAGTCAAAATAATAATAACTAATTTATTTAAATAATCTGATACACTATTAAAAAAATTGGCTTTTAGTTGCTACAATTTTTGGTGCTGAGGTAAACTGCAATTTTTACAGTGCATATAGTTACTTTTTTATTTACTTTTTCTCTGTAATAGATATATTTACTCATTTATTCAATTTTTGCTTGTTTATTTACAGAAAATAAACTTTTAACAATAAGCCTCTTTTTAGCAATATATTCGCACTAATTCTTTTAAACAACTATTATTTTGTCCCTTTTATATAATTTTTTGTACCATAACTACAGTTCTGAATTTCAAAATGCGCTTAATTTAACTCAACACCAATAATGATGGCAACTATT
Organism: Parasteatoda tepidariorum; assembly: GCF_043381705.1. Taxonomy (NCBI): domain Eukaryota; kingdom Metazoa; phylum Arthropoda; class Arachnida; order Araneae; family Theridiidae; genus Parasteatoda; species Parasteatoda tepidariorum. The sequence continues at coordinate 52,974,832 of NC_092213.1, read as the reverse complement.
CACGAAAACTTTTTACAATGCAGAAAGTTTAAGGTTAAATACTGCTTATGTTTAGTATACCATAAGGCAGGGCTACGCAGCTATAGCCCGGTGACGGAGTCCTCCGGATCTTTGTTTTACTTGGAGATGGAGCCGAAATTGGTGCTCTAACTTTCTTTATGCTTTAGAACTCCTTTAGTTTTTTAATGGTCATGTAAATACTTTTCCAGTCTCTTAAATTTTTCAGGTTTAAAACAAAAGAAACTGAAATATTTACGTGTTTTAAATTTATGGATATTACAAATACAGATAATTTGTGTCCGTACTTTATTGTATCAAACGGAAAGGACTACAACGCATCACTACATTACAGCATGCAAAGGAATCACCGTTAATTTATAAGATTAAAACGATTGTTATTTTATTACTTTTATATAACTTTTTGTGCGATTACTACAGCTATGTACTTAAAAATGCATTTAGTTTACTTCAACACCAAAACTGATGGCAAATATAGTACAAAACGTCCAACAATGCAAAAAGTTTAAGATGAAATACTGTCTGTTATTATTTTAAACTTCTTACATTATTGAGCGTTTTTTGTACATGAGAAAGCACACTGTAAAACGTTTAGGATAAAATACTGTTTGTAAACAATCATCATTTTATCTTTTTTATATAAATGTTTGCACGATTACTACAGCTATGTACTTATAAAAGCATTTAGTTTAATTCAATACAAAAACTGATGGCAAATATACACCAAAACGTTCAGCAATGTAAAAAGTTTAAGATGAAATACAGTCTGTTTTTATCTTAAACTTTTTACATTGTTGAACGTTTTTTGTATATGAGTAAGTACACTGTAAAAAGTTTAGGATAAAATACTGTTTGTAAACAATTGTTATTTTATCACTTTTATATAAATTTTTGCACGATTACGATAGCTATGTACTTGTAAAAGCATTTAGTTTAATTCAACACAAAAACTGATGGCAAGTATACAACAAAACGTTCTACAATGTAAAAAGTTTAAGATAGAATACTGTCTGTCTATGTTTAGTAAACTATATGGCAGGTTTACGGAACTGGAGCCCGGTAAAGGAGTCTTCCGGAGCTGTGTTTAATACGGAGCTAGAACCTGAATTGATGTTTTAACTGTTTCCATGCCTTAGGGCTCTTTTAGTTTTGAATGGCCATGTAAATATTTTTTTTCAGTCTCTTAAATTTTTCAAGTTTTTAAAAAAAATCAGTATTATTTTTGTGCTTTAAATTTATTGATACTACTAAATGTAGATAATTTGTGTCTGTGCCATATTGTGCGCTACAGATATTTAAAAGGGCACACAATAAAGGCTTTTGCCGTTACACTGTGAAAATTCTGGATCAAAATACGGTATATACTACCGGCCCCTTCAATGCATAACCCATAAAATCCATTTTTGCCGTAAAATCCTTTTTCTGAATAATCTGAGAATCATTTAGCGATTTTGAGATAAATATTACTATTAAAATAAATGTATATCAGATTCCTGTAAAAATGGATGTTACATTGTTTGGTAAAAATGTTCCTGTAAAAATGGAGTCATCGGTAAAAGGTACCGGCAGCCAGAGTGCCGGTACTTTTCACCGCAATTTGTTCCAGAATTTTTTTCAGTATAGCCCAGTTGATGTAGAAACGCTCGTCTTGGTATTTAAAAGAATTGTAATGATTTAATTTCAAACATGATGGAAGATTTATTAGATTAAATTATTTTCTTACAAATGAACAATTAACTCAAGTGTGATTTAAATAAACTTTTTATTGTTTTGTGTGAGTTAATGTTAAAGTAATGTTATTTTCATTTTTTTTAAATAAAAGTATTCAAAATTAAATCTTAAACTCATAAGCGCATATAAGTACACTGTAAATGTAGTTATAAATACCAAAAACGTTTTATCTTGGGTTGTCCCGTACCATTTTTCCCCTTAGAGGATACTTTTAATTTAATTGTTTACAGTCCTACTTTTATTATTTTCATCGCAACTAAAGCAGAATCATAATTTTTTTCAAGTAAAGCAATGTTTTTTGAACAAATAGTTAAATGTATAAATCGAATGAATCAAATATTTGAATCGAATGAATTCAATGTATAAATAAAATGTATAAATCGAATGAATCAAATGTATAAATAAGAATGTATAAAACGAAGGAATCAAATACATAAATCGAATGAATCAAATGCATAAATCGAATGAATCAAATGTATAAATATAATGTATAAATCAAATGAATTGGATGTATAAATCAAATGAATCAGATGTATAAATATGATATAAATTCAAATGTATAGATTCAACGTATAAATCGAATGTATAAATCAAATGCATGAATCGAATGATATAAATTCAAATGTATAGATTCAACGTATAAATCGAATGTATAAATCAAATGCATGAATCGAATGAATTAAATGTATGGATCGAGGGAATCTAAAGAATGAATCGAGTGAATCAAAAGTATAAATCGAATGTATCAAACTTATAAATCGAATGAATCAAACGTATAAATCAAATGAATAAAATGTTTGTTATTAAATAAAAGACACTTTTCAACTTATACTTTTAAACTTAAGATTCGTGATGAAAATATTTTGCAATTAATATTATACATATTTTGTCTATTACTGCTACATAAAGTTTTGTTTGTATCATTTATTCTATTATTGAAATACATCCAGGGGAATTATCTGATCTTTATGCATTTTAGTATTTGCAATTTTAAATTTAAAATACCAAAATTCTAAAGATATATAGAAATTTACTACAAAGAGAAGTAAATTCATAATAAAGATATAATAATAATAATAATAATACCAATAATTTTATGTTGAAGACTGCTCTTTCTTGTTAAAATAAACTGCACACATATAAGCTAATATATTTATTGATTCTTTGAAAAACTGGTGAACTCGCCGACTGAGTTTAAAATATGGTGTTTTTAAACGTGTTCCTTCGTATGTAGCTTTCATTTCAAATGGTTATGTAAATTGCTCAAAGAAATGCTTCAAAATGTATTAAGGGATTTATTTATTATAGTTTAAAACTGTTACTAAAATACTTAAGCTCCGTAATACTATCCTATCTTATATTCGCTAAATGAGACGTTTACTTTAGAATAAGACTAAGTTTTAAAATCGAAATAAAAAATTACAAGTATGTGACTACTTGAAAAAAATACAATATAATTGTGCTTAGATTTACTTGTTTAAATTGTTTTAGAGTGTATTTTGGTCATTTTAACTTTTACTCTCTTTGTATTTGAGAAATTTTGTACAAAAGAAAAATGTTTCCATGCAGTGTTAAAGGATTGAAAAGCATTGAAAAACATATCTGTGAAAAAAGAAAAAGGGTGAACTCCAATGAAAAAAAGTTTAATGGTTTATTTTGATCTTTTTAGATTTTTACAAAGCTACACTTTTGTGCGAAAATGACCTTTCTAAGAAGTTTACTTCTTTGAGTAGAAAAAGGAAGAAAAAAATTGGCGGGAAAATAATCAGAGTCCGAAGCAAAACTATGTCGCAGATAAAAATTTTTAAGGGAAAAAGAGAAACATTTACTAGAAATTGTTTTAATGAGTTATTTTGGCCATTTATTTTTATGTTGCTCGATATTTGGAAATTTAAAAAGGAAATCCTTTTCAAGTAATAATTTATAGAACACAGTCAAGAAAGAATATGACTTTTTGTTGAGAGGAAAAACAGCCAAGATAAGACTGAAATTATACCCAATATCACAATTAAAAGAGTTGTTACAAAGTCATGGACGACTTCACTGGAAGTTTTTGTAAATAAGCAAAATAAAAAAATAAATAAAAACTTTTTTATTTTATTTCCTATGAGCTGCACAATCCGTCTTCCCAATGAGCAGACCTAGTGCGTTCTCCAGAAGTGGTATCCATTCTTTCAGACCACAATGGGTGAGATACAGTTGACCATGTTAATTTGGACATCTAGTTTCTGCCACACTAGATGACAGCACCGAGACTATTTGGATTCTAAAGTGCACTAGGAATTTAATTTTCCGGAAATGCCAAGAGCCAATAAGGCACTCTAGGGATCTTTCGCATGCCGCATAATCATACAACATAACCGCTGAGGATTTTCTGCATCCCGAAAATCCGGTATCTGGGCCGGGGATCGAACCCGCATACTTGGCTCAAATGGCCGACGAGAAACCGACTGCGTCACCCAGTCATTATGAATAAAAACTATGCTCATAAAAAATGAAAATAACTGGAATTATTTCAGTTTTAAATACTAGAGATTATTATTTTTTAATAAAAAGTTTCCAATTTTATTTTAACTAAAAGCAATTCATGATTTGTTAGTAATTCCTAATTTGTCCTTTTTCTAAATTATCTCAGGCAAAAGAGATGATTTGGCATATTTCAGCACAATGAAGTTCACTTGTTTCCTAAACCACTGTTTATTGATTTAAAGTTAGGCTACTGTTTGACTATAAAAATATTTTGCGTTCTATAACTATCGAGGCAGGATTACTTGCCTTCAAACTGGCAGAAAGAACAGAAAAAAACCCTGGAAAATAGACTTAAAAAAGGAGATATTTCTACCAATAACTCTAAATTCTGAAGCTTCTGTAGCAAAACGAAATATTGTTGTATTATAGTAAATGTTAAAAAAAACAGTCATAGCTCGGAATATTACGTATGTTACCTTTAAAAAGAATTGCTCGATGCTTTAAATTTATTACAAAAATATTAAATCACTTTAAAAATAATCCAATCTTTTTTTAATTATTTTTTTTAATCCTATAAACACTTTTTGTTTAAAGATAAACAAATTTGAGACAATGTCATTAAGGGATGAAAATTTTACTCAGAAAATGAACTTAAATTTAATCCATTTATATAATGTTCAATGTTTCAAACTAAAATTTATGAAATGTATGATTTTTAACATAAAAATTTAACACATGCAATAAGGTACTTCTTTACGGAATTTAAGTTAGTTATATCATTGCATTACAAGCCAAGGGATGAGTAATACTTTGATATTAGGCAGTGCGCAGGAAAATTACATATCTCTTTTAATAGCTCTGAATCTAAATATCTGATTTTCACCTATTGACCTGTGAAATACTGAATCTTAAAGATTTTGTTTCATTTGTGCATATGGGAGAGAATGAGTTCGAAGTCACTCATATTGACGGTTAACCATCTATTGTTAAAAATTAAATGTATTCAATTTCGATTTCCTCCTGATATACAGCAATGCTCAAATAAATCTTTATCGTAACCTCGTGTTCAAAGACTACATTTGCACCACATTTTTTTGCCTGCAGTTCTTATCACGAACAACGAGTATTCGTCTTATGTGTTACTTTCGTTCAAAAATCATATTTGGACGTCATTGATGAGTTGCGGAAGAAATGTCCTTACGTAAAGGATTTCAAAAGCTTGACGGAAATATGGTTGTTTTTCCGCTTCTGAGCAACAGAATTAGTATCTGATAAGAAATGCGCTAATACGTCATCCATTTTGTCTCCTATATTTCGATTATTTATATTGTAATAAGTTTAGGGACCGGGATTGCCTGGTCTGTAGGGTGCTGGGCCCATGTCCGAGAGTTCGTGGGTTCGAACCCCGCCGGTCGAAAATTTCCCGTGTAGTTGGTGACTGATGCACGTTAAAATTCTGTCGAGTCGCAAAGTCCTCCATGTTCCTATAACAAATCAATACCTCCGGGGGTACTGGATTGGAGATCGATCGTTTTCTAATTCACGTCAAAATTACGATCTGTGGATGAATGAGTGGATCCGCCTTATAAACAGGTGTGACGTATGATGTGGCAGAAATCGAATTCTTGGCCATAGATGGCGCCACTGAAAAACAAGTATCGCACACTCTGCCTGAAATTTGCTCGGTTTCACCAAGCAGGCTTGCCCGTGTGGCAAGTGGCGTTAGAACCAACCGACCAACCAATAAGTTTTTTCGCTTTGTAACGTTAAGCTCAACCGCCATAACAAGCTACAAAGTGAAATACGAAGCGCATTTTGCGTGAATAACATTTTTTCATAACTCAAAAAACTTCTTGGTCTAGTTTTGTCATTTAAAATTATATTGTTCAAATTACTGGGAAAACAACCGAATACATTGCAATTAAAAAATTTTAAGGGGTGGAGCTGCGCCTCCCAATTATGTGAAACTGGTTCGGATCCCAGTGACTGCTGGTCGATACCAATTTCGCACCCGGCTAGCACCGACCGCAGTACTGAGTATGCGATATTCTCAGTGGTAAGCGAATTCTTGGGGAAGAGTCCCTTTGGTGTCAGGCTAACCGTTGGAGGTTTTCATGGTTTTCCTCACCTTGTAAAGCAAGAACGAGTTAGTTCCATCAAAAGTCCTCCACAAAGACAAATTTCATCCTATATTGACCAAGGCGTCCCATTGTTTTCTGAATTGGGATCAAAGTTACAGGGCTTTGGAGTTGAACATTGGTAGTTGTAAACTCGGCTGTTTTAATGGTTTTAAAATGAAGTAAAATCAATATCTTTTACCCTAGGCAAAATCTCATAGAAATATCCCTTGAAAATAAATCCATTTGAAAGAAATTCCTTGGGAATAACATAAAATCAATCCCTTTTACCATAGGCAAAATCTCATAGGAATATCCTATGGTGTTTTTTTCATGGCAAATGTTTCTAAGGACTATATTTAGTAAGAAAGAAGAATATATAATTCTACGAAAATTTGTTTCTGTACACATTTATCTTTAGATAAACGAATTGTGAAGCTGTATTCAAAAAGTTTAAACTTTTCTCCAAACTAAATCCTTAAAATAAGATGAAAATCGAAAAATTTGCCGATAAAGGAGCTGCGTGGTAAAGTAGGCCAAGGTTCTTGCTGAACTATAGAGCTGAGGGGTAAGTAAATTAATCATTTAAACGTTTGCTGACAGAGGCAAGTAAATAAAGAGGACAACAAATTTTATTATTATTATTAGTCAATATTTTTTATTGTGTCGCTCATTGTGCTCAAAATGTTTTGGTTGTAAAAAGCACTGACGTGGCTCATATTTGGGTAGAAGAGTTATATTAAGAAAGAATATTAATATTTATATTAAGTGTTTATATTAAGAAAGAAGTAAAGATATTAAAGATTATATACATGACAAATTAGGGACAATTAATACTATATAGTTTTAAAAAATTATATAGTTTTGCATTATGAGTGTTTTGTAATCTCTGAAAAAAGTTATTAGAAGGTTTATATCAAAATTCGAAGAAGAGAAATTGTCACTTTTATGTTTTAAAGCTTTAAATTGTAACAAAATAACGTTTTAGGTATCTTTTGGGTATTTTTTAATTAAAAAAATATTTAAAATTTTTCCTTAAAATCTTTTAAGAATTTATTTTACATTTCTTAGTTATTTTGGGAAGATTATTCAATTATTTTTAAATGCAAAAACTACTACTTAATTTTATTATTTATAAAAATTACTGGGGAATTCTATCATTTTTGTACTTTATTATGGTGTACCAATACATTTACAAAGTGTTTAGAACTATCTTATGATAATGGAGTACGATAAATTATAAAATGCAAAGATATCAGTGACAGGAATTCAAATAATGCAAAAAGATCTAATAGCTTTTTAAGAAAGATTTGGTAGTTTTAAGAATTCCATGAATTTCAAAATTTTTTTTATGATTTAGTAGTTTTAAGAAATTTTTACTTTTATTGCAAATAGCCACAAAAAATTTAAGTTGCTAAAAAATAACGTTCTAGATATCTTTTCAATATTTTTTTATTAAACAAAATATTTAAATTTTTTTAAAAAATCTTTTAGGGATTTATTTTACATTTCGTAGTTACTGCGTGAAGAATTTTTAACTGAAAAACCTGCGATCTACTTTTATTATTCATAAAAAACACTGTAAAAATTGTATTATTTTTGTACTTTAACATGGAGTACACATAAAATAACAAAGTGCTTAAAACTATATTAGGATAAAGAAGTGCAATAAATTATAAAATGCAAAAATATCAGCAGCATGCATTGAAGAAAATGCTAATTATTCTAAAAAAATCAAGTGAAAGTAAAGATAAATAAGAAAAATTACATTTTCAAGAGTTCTCTCAGAGATGTAATAAAATATTAAATTATAATAATAAAAATAATAATAATAAAAATAATAATAATAAAAATAATAATAGAATTAAATTAGCAGATGAAAAATGAAAATATATTTCTTTAATTTCGATCATTTAACAGCTTTTAATGTAAGAAGTTATTAAATAATTATTTATAAAGCAGTTAATTTAAAAGTATTTAAAAAATTATAGATTATGTTTCAATATTAATGTATAAAAATTTAAAAGTCTAATTTTATATTAACTTGATTTTTACTCTTAAATTTAGTAATATTTTAAAAGACAATTTTAAATGAAAATGTAAAGGACCTTCTGTAATATTATTTCTGTAAGAGTCTGTGATTAGGCTCGACTATTACTCGCTGTTTCACAATTATGAAAATAATAGTTTCCCATGTAAAAAACTATACGAAAACACAAATAACACCAAAATTATTAATAAACCACCAGACAAAGAAATTTTCAGAAATATGCGGTAATTACTTGCTTCTGGTTAATTACATTCCTTGAAGAATTTATGAATTACAGCTTAGAAAAAACATGTTGGAAGTAAATTTTAGCTTTAATAAACCTTATTTTATACAATAGATATTTAGCATTCTTTAAATAATATGTCATTATTAACTATTCCGAAAAGATAAGCAAATTGTTTACAATTTCCAATTTTCATTCTGCCAAAATAAGGAAAAATGATTAAGTAATTTTCTAAGACTGACGTGTTAATTACAATTCAAAATAATTGAATTCTATTCAATGATTTTATTTAATGATTTGATGTTTATTTTCCTCTAAAATTTAAAAATGTTTCATATGGAATGAATGGAGAAAAATTTAGTAATATGTGCTTTGGCTATAAAGTAGATTGATATTGGTTTACATTGATATTTAGGAAGGAATATATTACAATTCTGAAACATCACTGGAATCAGATTTTCAACTCAAATGAGAAAATGCCGTTGCAATTAAATAATCATGCAAATGCAGACAATGATGTATGTTACTAAAACAGCATTTATTAAATAATTTATTTAATAAATGTTATTATTTAACAAATGTTGTAAAATTTATTTTATTTATTTAATAAAACATTTTATTTAATAATTCTCTGAAGAGAAAAAAAAATAAAGAAAGTCGCTAATATATTAAAATTTTTTTTAACTAAGTAAAATATTAAATTGATTCTGAATGTTCATTTTTTGAAAATGCGAGTTCTAGCAAAACAATCTGATAGTTTCTTACTTTATTTCTGCGTGTTAATGTTTTAGCAGTTTCCATTCTAATAGTCTAACTCCTAAAATTGCATTTACCTTAGAGATTTTTATTTATGCTATTAATAAAAAAAGTCAGTTGAATAAACATATTAAAAGCATTTAATTTGAAAACAGTTTTAATTTTTAAATAATTTAAGCATTTAATTAGCTTATATTGTGAGTTTATGTTGTTTTATTAGTTTATATTGTGCATACCTCTAAATTAATTATTTATATTATGAATGTGACTGACGAAAATGTAACTTTTTTGTAAAACATATTTAAAATTTTATGATATTCTTGAATTTTATGTTAATACTTACAAAGCAAGAAACAGTACATTGCCATTTTGAAGAGCTAAATTCACTACACTTTCAGAATTGTTTTTGAAATGTAATCTTGGAAAATAGCCTCTTGATTGACAATTGTAAATTATTGTGATGTGATGATAAGTTTAAAATATTTCTAGAATATTTTTATATATATTTCTGAAATATGTTTTGGTTTTCTTTCGGAGAAATAGATTTAGAACTTTTTTAAATATTTCAAATTTCGTTTTTGCAACATTTATTACTTTCGGAAATAACTTTCAAATTACTAAATAAATTTCAACCAATTTCTAAGCTAAAACGTTTTAGCTGTCAGAAACTAATATAATAACTGAAAAATTATTACAAATAATTTAGAAAAGTAATTTAACACTTAATTGAGGTATTTAATAGTTTTCTTACTTGTTGGTGAAATACTCAATGGGGAAATATGTTATTTATGACAATGTTTCTTCGACCTGTACAGGAATTTCTTATTATTTTCGATAATTTCTTATTATATTAATTGATGAATCTGATGTAATTATTCGGAAAGGGTAGTTTTTTTTAAAACAAAACTTTATTTAATTTAAGAAAAAAAGACTATGAATCCACTTTTTCACTTATCTGTTCAATTTATCAATAAAATTTAACTTTAATTTACCACAAAGAATTAAAAAGTCTTGAAACTTTACTACGTGTCAGTTGCATTTGATAGTAAAATTCAAATCATAAATAAAAGTTATCTGATTTTTTTGTTTCTTATTCTGAAAAATAAAAAAAACCAGGTAAAACACTCCAGCAGCAACCCGCGGTTGGGTCAAGCGTTCCAGAGGTTATAGATCAGTTTCTTGACCAAAGATATTATATGAGAAATGTGGTCAACATCCAACACAAATTTTTTCTTCCTCACAGGCAAAAATCTGCATTTTCTTCCCATAAATCTGAAGCTGAGTCGGCTTCTATCGACTAAAGAAGATTAAATCTTAGTTCTCGTAGTCCTTAGTCTCGTTTCAGGTAATGTTGAAACTTTTTCATCGGTGATTATTTTTCTCAGTAAGTTTTCTGTTTAACTCTGATATCTTTGTCAACATATGTTCACAACCACGGAATTTATTTTACTGTATCCAAAAGAATCTAATTTCTACGTCAGAATCAAACAAAACTTTGAACAAAAGAGTCTCTAGAATTTGTTTTCCATTCCAAAATCTCGAAAAGTGACAGTGTTTATTTCTCTTTTAAGATTCTCAAAAGATATTTTGAGCCGTTAAGGGTTTGTATGACATTTTTCTCAAAAGACTGAAATAGAATAAAAACAATTTACGTCATACAGATTTATACCAGACAGAAATATAGAGAAAATGCCCACACAAGCTTTGTCAAAGAAAATAACTTACGTTATCATGCAGTGAACTAGCTTTTATTTATTTATTTTGTAAAAAAGAATATTCTTTTACACAAAAGAAGGACAGGAAATATATACAACTCTTAAGTAAACTTTTAGAATACATTTGGAAGAAAATCTCTAGTAAATCGCTGTAAAGTGTCTTAGATTTACGAGACATTTAATGCTAGTATTTTAAGGAATGAATTCTATTCAGTCCTTAAATCTCAGGATTTAAACTGCTTTAGAAATATATAAACTCCTACTAAACCTTTCAAAACGACCAAACAAGCGAAACCAGCTTAGGTTTCGAAATATTTCAAATAACTTAATGTTAAGAAATTGTTATTGCTAAAGCTAACTATCACTCTTATCTAAGCATTTTTAGATTGAGATGCTCCCTATTTAAGTGAAATTTTCTAAAGTATATAAAACCAACCTCATCTACAGACCTATAAACATTTCTGAAGAAAACAGTATTTATATCATGGTCTACTTTTTCAAATCCAACGCTGCAATATAATGATACAAAACAGAATCTTACTATTAGTTCTAATAATCAAATTTTTTTTATAAAGAAAGCAGATAATAAATCTTAGGGAATATAATCCCGCACTTAAATAATAATAGTTCTAAACAATTACATTTATTAATTTTAAAATCATACGAATAAAAATAGATCTGCTATAGAAATCGCAGTTACATAATTTTACCATTGAATAATTGCATAAAAATACTCATAAATATTTTTATATGCGGATTTTTAAAAGACATTTAAAAACATTAAAATTTTGAAGTTGCTAATTTTGATGCAACTACTTCAATATTATAAAAAATGATTTATTTTGAATAAATATATTCTTACACATTATTGTGACTGTAGCATGTTTTCTTATTAGTCCTTAAATTTCTTTTAATACTATATTCAACTAAATTCACATCCATGAAAATTTACACATAAAACAAGGTTTAAAAAAGATTTTTAATAAATTCCATGCAGTTATCTTTTACAATTGTTTCAAAATGTAATCGATTCTAAGTTGAGAAAAAGAAAATATGGAAATATTCATGAAGAAAAAAGGCTTTAAATGTGCAACATCACCATAATGAACTTTATCATATCTGGCACATATCACATATCCGGAAAGTCCACATATCCGGCAACCACTATATCAGCTATTTTAGTGCTCTTAAAAGACTCGCATATTTTGAAAATACTTTGGGTGCCGGACATTATCTAAAACTGAGCCTAATTAAAGAACTTTTTTCTCCTAAATATAAATAGAGCGGTCCGCTACGACCACCAACACGTTTAGTGTCGGGGCTCATCTTGTGACTGCCATACAGTATTTTCCACTCTGAAGGACAATAAAGAGTAAGTGAATTTTTTTAGGCAAATGTATTATAGTTCTAAATTGAAAAATAATTTGTTGTATTAGTTTTCAAAGTAGTAAAACAATATCTTGCAGCGTTTGAAATTGTTGTTCTTCTTTTACACTTTTCAGGAAGTTATGCTCAGCTTACTTTGCTTGTTTAAATCGACTCAAAATGAGAAAAGCTTACGGTTACTATTGTGAGTGACCACTTCCAACAACAGTTAGTTTAGTGTCGGGGCTCATCTTGTGATCGCCAGTCAGTATTTCCTATTCAGAAGTGCACTAAGAGGATAAGAAAACAATTTCTTATACAAACATGTTTTAGTACTGAATTGTGAAAAAGAATGAATTGTATTATTTTTAAAGAAGTAGAGCAATATCTTGCAAAATTTTTATTTCGCGTAGCTAATGTCAATTAAAACAAAATGATTTTATTTTGAAGTTATAAATGCGATTAATATTGTTTCACAATTTCAGCTTTTAAAATTGTAGTCAAAAGTTCATGTATATAAGCAATTGCAAAATGTAAATTCCGTTTTTGAAATTTCCACTTCATTCAATACATTAGCTTTCAGTCAATATGTTTTATAATTTTGTGTACTTAGTAAGTTTTATTCAGCTCTTTTTGTTTATTTAAATAGGCTCTGAGGGAGAAAAGCTTACCAGTAAGACAAAGATATTGGCATGTTTGGTCTTAGATAAAAAAAAAAATACCAATTATTCTCACAGCTGCAACAAATAAAGAAAATATTTGCTTAAGATTCGTTAAGAATTGGTTAAGTTTGATTAAGAGATATTTGGTTAAGATATTATTGGTAGCGACCTATGTCGTGTTTCATCATATTATGAGTTCATCATATTATGACTTGCATTGTTCTTCATATTATGAGTTGTATTCATCAATGAATACAGCAAAACTTCTGGTTTTCATCAAGTGTTAATTTATTATGTTATTCATTATATTATTCATTTATTATATTATTCATTTATTATTTATCAATTATTATGTTCTTTTATATTTTAACTCCCAGAAAGATTAACTGCAAAACTAAATTACTTCCAGTTATTTTTGCCACTTCAGTTTTTATTCTAATCTGAATTTTCACAATATTGTTAACGAAACGTGCATTTACTGTATTAAGATAACAATTTTACATTTAACAACTTTTCTGTTCCTTATAGTTTAAATACTTTTGCACTTAAGTACACGGAGAAAACAGTTCAGGCAAAATTACCGTACAACATGCTAATGACATTTCTAGTAAAAAACAATTATTTTGTATATTTAAATCGGTTATTAAGCAATTGTTTCGTTCATATGGTAACGGCTTGCAGAAGATTCTAGTTTTCATAATTATAGTTCGTATTACTACATGTTTAGCGAAAAATACTGAACTGAAAAGAAATTTTATCCATAGAAATCACTTTTATATCATGAAGGTATCAACATAAAATAAATCCATTTCACTAAATTTACCAAATGATATGATGTTATTATATGATTACATGATTATATAACTATGATTATATAACATAATTATGTAACCAAATGACATGATTATATAACTACATTTTTTGATAATTTACCAAAAAGATTAGAGTGCTTCGATGAAAACTACCTAGCTTTTTGGTTTTCCCGTAAAAACTAGAAATAAGATAAATTTTACCACATTTTGGTATAATTTTTTTCTAGTGGTCAATTTTAGCGCAGGGCTTCCAGTCTCAGTTTTTGTTTTCGAAAAATAAATATTCTAAAGTCGACTTGATATTAAATCTTAGAGTTAAGGCAATAAAAAGTAAATTTAATCTGACTGAACTTAGGATTTCAGCTTCTAGTTTATTAGAATGTCACTCCAGAAATATGTTGAAAAAAAAACATTATAGTAATTTATCATTAACACGGTACAGGAAAATAATACTACCTTGACTAGTAAAAAAGATGTGGAATTTAATTTATGTACCTCCATTAAACCCTTGCAAAGAAAGAGAGTTTTAACTTTATTTTTTCCCCTTTTATTATTTTCAAATTCAGAGGTGTGCTACAGCAACAACAAAAATATGAATAAACTTTATAGTACTCTAAGAAAGTTAAATAATAAAGTTTTCGTTCTTTTTTTAATTGGATTTAGCTGCGAAAAAGATTTTTTATAAATAGAAAATATCGATCTTACTTCTACTCTTAATGAATAATCAATCTACAAAAATCATTTAAATCAGGGGATGTTAAAATCGTCAGAGTCGAGTGTCTGTGTTAAATCTTCATCAATCTTCATTGAGTTTGATTTAGGGTTGAAAACTTCCAATTTTTTTACAATTGCTTGGACATTTAACTCAAAACCAGTTTTTTTTTAAAAAGTCAATTTTTGTACATTCTTCTGTAAATTAATTTTCATTTTGAAATAGTTTTTTCCTAGTTTATAAGAGTGTAATCTCCCTAGAAGTTTTCATGGCAGTTTTTAATCATAAAATTTAACTTTAAGAATGATTATTTTTATACTATATCCATTTATAAAACATGTAGAAAGCTCTGGTTTTTATTAGCTCTGATTTTTAAATTAAAAGAACTGCCAATTTGTGTGTGACAGAAAAAACTTTTAGTTTTATTTTATACTTAATTATGCTTATTTAATTAATAACTTAATTTGAATTTAATTAATAAATTAATTTTTAATTTTATTAATACTTTAATTTTTAATTTAATTAATAATTCAATTTTTTAATTTAATTAATAATTTATTTTTAATTTTATTAATAATTAAATTTTTAATTTAATTTATAATTTAATTTTTAATTTAATTTATAATTTATTTTGAATTTCATTAGTAATTTAATTCTTAACTTAATTAATAATATATTTTCTAATTTAATTAATAATTTAATTAATAATTTAATTAATAATTTAATTTTTAATTTAATTAATAATTTAATTTTTAATTTAATTAATAATTTTATTTTTAAATTAATTAATAATTTAATTTTTAAATTAATTAATAATTTAATAAATTATTTAATTAATAATTTAGTTTATAATTATTAATCTGATAATTTTTATGCTTTTTTCATTTTTTAGTATTGATTTAGGTGAAAATAAATGAAAAATATCATTTTTAGCACTTTAATATTATATGGTTATGCAATACAGACAGTAATTTTTCAAATTTTGGTTTTGTATCTATTTTAGATCTAAAAGATACAATTATTTATCATTGAAATTTCTTTAGTTTACCAACTCAAATATTAATAAATTGACACGAATAAAAAAGCATTTTAAAACTACCTTTTTCTGTGATTTAGTAACTATTTACTATTTTCAGTAACTATTAGGCAGTTTTTAATAAGTAAAATATACCGAAATATATTTTTGTCTGTAATTAGAGTGACAGAAAAAATATATATAAAAGGGACATTGGGATGTGTCAAAAGGTTGATAAATTTATGATTAAAAATTTCGAACTTCTACGCTTTATTTAGAAAAAGTTACATAAATTAAATTGAGATTAATTCCCAATATTTTTAGATTTCCCGAATGAATTATTGCTCAATAATGTTTTGATTTTGTATAGTTCTTTTCTATATATATACAGGTGTCTATAACCTAAGAACCAATTGTCAATCAAGCTGCTTTTATCACTTTGTCTACAGCTGAAACAAATCGTCAAAATGATGGCTTAACAAAAATCTTAAGATGCTTTCAGCGGAAAAAATCAGTTTAAGAGTGATTATGAAGAGCTTTTCATTTCTGTTGTAGTTCATAATACATATTTTCAAAATTGTTTTCCTACTTCAGAACATATTTCTCAATGAACGACAAAATAGTTTTATCTGAAAGCAAAAAAAATGACCTTAGCATCTGGTATTATAGTAATTTATGATAAACATGTTGGCAAGACAAAGCTCAGAAACAAAGTAACTATTATGATCTTGAATTGTGGCAAACATTAGAAAATAAAAAGAAGTTTCTTAATTCATTTATAAAAGATGCTTTTTTACTACAACTTTTTACAAACGTTCATAATGTATGAAAGTCACTTTTGGTGGTGCTAAAGTAATGAAAAGAATTATACATTGCGCGAAGATCAGGCAATATGTAAAAGCAAGTAACAAGTTTAGATTTATAATAATTAACCATACTAAATGGTTCTTTGCAATTGCTGTTTATAACATTTTAACAAAAGCTTATTTTCTTATTTAAAAAAATAAACCTTTGAGATATTTTGAAATTATACCTAACATCAGCAATTTATATCAAAGTTTAAATCATATTTCATAGTTGTAAACAATAAGCTTCAGTCTTAAACGAAAGCAATTTTATCCATGTTCTTAAGATTCATAACCAATATTTAGAAAATGCAATTTTATTCCCATAATGTTTTTTAATTGCTCAAATTCCAAAATAGAAGTTATTTCCCCAAAACAAAGCAAGACTAATTAATTTAAACATATAATTGTTGCCAATTTAATTTTTAAAATTGATGAACCTTAAGAGTATTATCCTTGAGGTATAAATATCCACCGTTCCAAGATAAATGACATTCACTAAAGAAGGGTCTCAGTCTTTTCTCATTTTTAAAGTCAAATTAATGGTTTTAAATTTTATTCTTCAGAATAGTTTAAAGGTTTTCTTTGACATTTTTTTTTTAATTTTTGAGATAAAGTGACATGATATGAAATTAATTACATATTTCATTTTTTAAAGTATTTTGCTTATAATAAATTGCAACTACTTTCGAGAATCTTAAGGAATAGAATATTTTGTTAAGCAAATATATAACTTATTTTTACCGGCAAGAATTTCTCAACTAGAGGTGTGTGAGAGACAGGAAAGCTTCCTTCATTTTTTGACATAATTTTCAGATTCATTGTATCTTTTTGTACCTAAATAATACACCGAGAAGTAGGTATGGTCAAAACTACCAGAGTATAATAAATAAGAAAGCTTCCTCCATTTTTTTGACATGATTTTCAGATGTATTGTATCTTTTTATTCCTAAATAATACACCGAGAAAAACGCATGGTCAATACTACCAGAGCATGACAAATTTTACTTTTTTTTAGTTCTTCGAAAACCCCAAAATTACGGTAGTTTTTATCGTAACGATTAATGATTTTTACAAAATTAAGATTAAAGTATTGTTTCATAATAAGTACCGTCATTCGGGGCTAATATGTGCAGCGGGGGCTACTTTGTGCAAATTCGAATTTGGCATTTCTCAAGTGCTGCTATTCAGTATTATGTTTATTTCACGTTATTTATTCTATTACTACAAACATTTTTTCGAATTTTAAAACAATCTCAGAGTGTGTTGCGTTCATCCAATGTCAACAACTTTCCGAGGACGTCGGATGTCGAAAAGTGTGCCTAGAAACTTTATCTGTGAAATGCAAACACGTTGATAAAACAATTGTCGTAAGTGCAAAATTTTTTATTTATATATTAATAAACAATTATATCATGTTAGCGTTAAAAAAATTTGAAAATTAATAACAAATAAACGAAAAATGAAAAAAAAATGTACTTTGGGGCTACTTTGTGCAAAGTTTCATTAGTTTTTTTTTCGACAGAAAAATGGTCAGCCGTTATAAAAAAAATACCTGGAACGAGAAACTACCGTGATTACACTCTAGAAAAGCTGCAACAATGTTTGCAAGCAGTTGCTGGTGGTATGTCGATTGCAGAAGCTTCTCGGAAGTACAAAATCCACAGAAATACTATCTCTAATAAAATTCACAAGAAACACGTGAAACTTGCTGGTAAACTATTATTTTTCTTCTACAAAGATTTTTCTAATGAATTAATCAAACGATTTAACACATAAAAATATATTTTATAGGACATCAGGTGATTTTGACAGAAACTGAAGAGCAAGTTCTGTCATGTTCATTCAAGCATGTTATGTTCAAATTTATCAATATTATAAATGTTAATGAATATGTAATAATTATTATTTTTGAAATTTCATCCATTTCAATGTTCAAAAATGTATATGGTTTCCTTTTGTTTAAACTCAAATGTTTTGAAATAAACATTCTTTTTAAGAAAAAATTCTTTATAAAAAATGGTTTTTTAACGCTGAAAATTATTTTCAAACTAATATCTTTACATATCTTGATGTTTTTGTTATTAAAAATGTCAACAATTAACTTTTTTAACAATTTTATATCAATATTTTACTAAAAACATGATTATTAAACTGAATTCCTATCGCTGCACAAAGTAGCCCCACTTGGGGGCTACTTTGTGCAAGGTATGTTTTGACTTATTATTTGTAAATATTACATACAAATAATGCCAATATTGATCAAATTCACTCGTCTGAGTCCAGTTATGAATATAATATCGATAAATTTTACTAAAGTTTGAATTAACATAGTTTTTTTACATGTCAAAGTTCAAAAACTGCGAAATCCTGCACAAAGTAGCCCCGAATGACGGTATTTTATTATTCTATAAGCGCAAACTTTCTCAAAACTAAGTTTGCTCATTCGTTTTGGCGACAGATTATGTTTGTTCACAATTTCGTGTGATTGATTTTACCAATTTCAAACACAAGTTGTTTGCAACTGCTTTATCTTACACACATCAAGAAAACTAGGTAAACTTCTCTTCATTATTTTGGATCCTCGATCATTGTCAATCGTGGATGGCACTACGACTTGACATTCCTTTTCAATTCCTTTTGATCAATTTCAGTCTTATATTTTTTATTTGTTAAGAATATTGAACGCTAGTCTTACATGAATGATTGAAGTTGCTCATTTCCAGAAATGATAAAAATAATAGAGAAATTTTATGCTCATATAAATAACGTATTTTCTTTTAACATTGATGTTTTTAAATACAAAAATTTGTAGCTGCAATCGAAAAAATACATTCGAATATTTAATGCATTTCATTCACATTGTTAGAATTTTTTTTTGGAAAAACTGGTTAAATAACAATTTATTTAATCGTTATTTTACCGTATTCAAACACAGCATTCAAGTAACCATAAATAAGATGGTACTCAAACTGCTAACTGTGAGAAAAACTTTTAATTCACTGCTTTCATTTAATACTGTGAAACAGACAGAATTTCATTGCACCAACTACGCTCACACAATGACACCATTTAGTTCCTGGTAGCAAGGTACATATTGTAGTTGAGAAAGCTAATTTGTCAATCTCATGATCGACAGAACGGATATTCGAGTCTCAGCGTTGATACCACAATATTCCTCCATTCCCTTCAACACATGAAGAGCTTCCAGTGTCCTGCACTCCTCAATTTGTGACCCTGGACAATTAAAACACGATACTCTCATTCACGCGTAGATGGCAGCACCATAAAGCTGTTAAACAAGAAAGTCTAGTATTTTCCATCGCTTACGATAGCTGAAATAACCATATAAACTATTAAAACCATATTTCGTGGTTCATTTGATAAAATACAACTCCACCACAAACTCCGATGCATATTACCTAACAAAAAGTATAGCTTCAATGTCCATTGCTTTTTTACTGTTTTGAAACCATGTTATTTATAAATTGTAAAAAAAACGTATAGTTTTTTATTCATGACTTTTGTAACCATGCTAGTTGTAAACGGTTTCAAAACTGTAAAAGAAAAAAAAATACTTTACCGTAAACATAACGGTCAATTGAATGCAAAGACCGCTGACGGTTATTTCATCGTAATTTTAGAAGGAAAATTCTAAGAGGACGAATTTCCTGGTTTGTTGAATTTGACGGAATTTATTTATTTGTAATTAAATTTTATTCTATGTTATATTAAAGCAAAAAAAATTGCTTCAGAACAACTAATGTATTCTCTGTATTGCATAACGCTGATTAAAGTTATTTTTAGTTTTTATAATATCAATTTCATGATGTTTTGATAAGATTCCATGTCATATTGAATCAAGTTTTAAAATAATAAGTGCTAAATTTGAAAATGATGTTTTGTTCATATCTAGATTAAATCTTCTATAATATTAAAGATAAAAAATTCAATTATGTTTGAATAAATGATATATTCTATGTGTTATATAACATTAATACTAAGAGTTTACAAATTTATTATCATTATATTTCTGACTAGAAGAATTTACTTTGAAGTTAATTTAAACTTAAATTGGCATTTTATTTCGTTTTAAATTATTTATGAAACAGTTCTTCAATGAAGTACATTATTTCATATGTTTAATTTACTAATATGGTTCTAAAAAAACCACCAAAATTTAAAGAAGCAGAATGCGCCTAACAGTTATTCCTTAACAATTAAATTCAACATTTGAAAAAATTATAGTGTATATTAACACTAAAAATGAAGTAAGATTCTTCCATTTGGTTTACTGTATATACACTAATTTTTAAAATAAAATAAGTTTGTTAATCAAACATCACAGAGTAATTACCAAGGCGAATTCGCACTAGGTTTAACAAAATCAAAGGAGATCAAAATTATAAATTATAAAATCATTTTCTGCAATTTAGAAAGGTTTAAAATTAAAATATAATTATTCTTATTACGCAACCAAAAACATACATACAATTAGTAACGGCAAACTTTTTCTCTAGATGAATGGCAGCGTAGAACGCAACAACAAATTCATGCCAATTCACAATAAATATTTAACTGAGGGTATGCAAAATGAGCCAAAACTGAAACTTTCGGAAGCAATAGTTGTTCAAGTATGAGGTGAATGTGTGTGAGATTGGTGTAAGCATTTTTCTCCAGATTTAAATTACACCCCTTATATTTTATTTGGAAAGTAGAATACTCTTAACAATTCAAAATGCATGCGATTTTTTTGATTGTTCAACATGATATTCGAAGAAAAAATGCACCACAGTTACTGTGAGTGATAATTAAGTTTCCCTTTTTCTAGATCAATTCTTATCATTGCTCAATAATTTTACATTATTTTACGAAAAATACTAATGTCCTAAGAAATAATATAAGACATTATGCAATTAAATTATAATTTTCATACGATTTCTTCATAAGACTTACGAATTCCATCAAAAAAAATTTAATGCCTCTTGTTATCTGCAAAGAATATTCCTGAAATTTTTTGAGAAATTATTTATGTACTAATAATCTAAGTAATATTGTTTATTTAAATTCCTAAATTTAAAACTGATCTCATCTAGATTACTTATCATAATAGCTGCTAGTTCAATTTTCCAAAAATAGAAGCAAATCGTGAATTAAAAAAAAAACAATTGCAAAAATAATAATTAGTAAATTAATAATAATATTTTTCAAGCATTTATTATAACTATTTTTTTAATTTGTACAATAAATTATTATTTCTGGAAAAAGCAACATTTAATTATATAATACAGTTCATATAAAGTCTTAATCTTAATAAAAACTCGTTTGAGTGCCATTACCTTGCGAATCCTGCTGTGCAAATCAGCTTCTAATGCTTAAGGATCTCTTTGATAAATGCTGGTCTTTGGTATGAATCTATTTTTTCATTGGCATTAAATAATCTTCGATAATATTTGGAGGAATAACGATAGCATTATTTGTTTCTAGTGAATGTTAATTAGATTACATTATACTTTACGCAATAACTAACTTCATTTCAATTCCACTACGAAATACTTTGTTTTCAATTATCTGTTCCTTGAAAGAAATAGCGTAAATTGCAGCACCATAAAAATAAATTAATTAATAGTATTTCTAAGCAATATAACGTTGATTTAATTAAGAATAGTAAGGCAGATGCATAATTAAACCTATTAATTTTACCACTTAAGGAAATACTTTAAAAATATTTAGATAGAGAAATAAATTTTATTTTTAATGGATTATAGTGCATGCTTTCGAATTTCAGGTTAAAAAAGAACGAAAAAATCGAAAACTACTTATCAATATGCTTTATGAATTAGCTTGCATTCGAAAAGCTAACTGGAAGAAATGTGTGTGTAAAAAATTGCTCAAGATTGTAAGTTAAGTGTACATTAATATAAATGCATGTAAATGTGCAAGATAAGTGTATATTCTATTAGTATTTGTATTTTTTACATTTGACTTACAAAGATTTTTTAAGGTATGTGATAAGCATATACAATAATCTCTTATTACATTGAGAAAAGTTTAATCTGTATAGTTCTTTTCTGGTGTTTACATTACTTTGCAAATTTCGTAAGAGCTATTTTTTTTCTATTTTTAACATAGAAATCAAGTGTTAAATTGCTTTTCTCCTGAGAGATAGGGCATCAATTACAGAGCCATGATCAAAAATTTATTAATTTTATTCATAAGAGCAAGTGAGTTAATGAAATTAAGATTAACTGTTAAGCCCATTAATTTTCTCATTTACGTTTTTACAGGTAATGCTTGAAGGAACACTTAAAAAATAAAAGTAACTTCATGAATAATATGTAGCAATATTTAATTTCAGATGAAATAAATATGACAAATAGAAATTTATCTACCAATACATTCAACATATTTTCTCACAGCTGAAGATTATAGTGGAAGAAGATATGTGATGACGTTAAAAGTGTTTTTAGATTCAAACGAGAAATGGGTAGATTTCAAAATTCTATAAATGTAATTAATTATTCTTTATTCCTTATCTTATGTACTTTATTCAAAGATTTGATATTTGTTTGATCAAACATTTATATTTGTTGTGGTTATACATTTATAATGGAGGAACAAGATACAATTTTATTTTCGCTAAGTTTTACTTAAATAGTGTTTATGTTTGTTGCGTGATGGGAGACGTAAATCTTGACAAACTACTGTCAGTTCAGCTAAAGGAATTAAGTTTCAGTATTTTAAGTTCTGATCTTTGCCGCGATTTATCACCTGTCTCAATTTCAACTAGCTTGAAACTCGCATTCCAATTTGAGCTATGATCCATGTCAGAGCAGTGATGGCTCAGGGTATAGAGCGTTCGTCTTCCAATGAGGGGAACCGGGTTCGAATCCTAGCGAATCCGTTCGAATCCTAGCGAAGGTCGATACGAATCCACATCCGGCTTGCACCGACTACAGTGTTGACGGGAAATATCCCCTGTGGTAAACGGAAAACGGATCATGGGTTAGAGTTCCTTGGCCGTTAGGCTAACGGTGGGATATTCTCGTGGTCTTCCTCTCCGTATAACGCATATGCGGACCAGTTCCATCAGAAAGCTTTTCAAAAAGGCGAAATTTCTCCCAATACTTCATCCAGGAATTCCCTTGTCTTCTGGATTGGGTTCAAAATGACAAGGATACGGAGGTGAACATTAGTAGTCGTAAACCTAAAAATTAGGTCGGTAGTTCAACAACGGTTATAATATAATAATGATGATATGTTCCAGATCGAGATATAAGTTAAATTAAAGTTATAAGTTAAAGTTATTATTAAACACTACAACTGTTGTTAACAGCGTTAAAAGTTCCTCTGTCCTTTGCACACAAAATGACTCTGAAACAGTGGAAAAAATGGCAAAAAAATTGTTTTTATATTTTGAATGAAGTATCGAAATTTTATGTTTTCCTATATTTAAAATTTAATTTATGGAGATATAGATGAATTCCTTACTTCGAATCCCTACTAAATGAGAAAAATTATGATGTGTTAATGGATTACCAATCATGTTCTGAAAGAAATATAATGCGCTTAAAAGGAGATTGGTTTTGATCAAGAGAGACAGAACAATTTATTCAATCAGGAGAGCAAGGAATTAAATCCATCTCTAGAAACATCTGATAAAAAACCAAACAATGTTTGGAATCCATTTGTAGATGAATTATTACTTGGTATACATAGTGGATATTTATTATCTGATAAATAAAATAAACATCAATATAAAAGGAATGTTTTTGTTTTAATAGTTAAATCTACTAAACTTTTATGCACAGAATTTTTATGAATGTTAATTAACAAATTTATAAAGATATAAATATAGTAAATTTGTAAAGTAAGAATCAAACCCTTGTTTTTTGATATACTTAAAAATTTTACTTCTATAAAAATTGTTTTAAAATTTAAGAGAAATTAAATATTAGCATAGTCTGTGTCATTGTTTTATTATTTTGTTTATTGTTTGTCCATCATTGATGATTATTTTCATTGAATTTCGTCGTAGAATCACTATATCAAACGCCGAAAAAAGAATTCTTAAAAAAATATTGAAAGCCTATTTCTCAAATATTCTTTATGTTATTCTTTTACCTGGAATATTTAGGCACTTTATCTTTCATATTTATAAATATAAAAAATACAAAAAAAAATTAAATCCGTTTGTTATTATTTTTGTATCTAGGAACATTAAATTCAAGAAAGCCAGAAAAAATTATTTCTAAGCATTGGGTTGGAAAAGAAATGTTGGTTTAAAATATAATTCATCTCTTTAATATGCTTCATTTTATTAAAGATTGTGTCAATCAAAATTTTAAAGTTGCGCTGTTATATTTGGTATGATTAATAAAAGCAAATATATGTTTTACGTCTTAAAAACACTCTTACCTCGGGATTGGGAAAATGGGAAATCTTATTTAAGATTTTGAAAATCCAGTTTTAAAAATTTTAGTTCTTATTACTATATTGTTTCTAAATTTTATCACATATTATAATACCATATTTTATTGCTAATTTTATCAAAATTATGCCACGCAGTTTTCATCCTTGTCAGATGACATGCGCAGAGCTCCAGCTTGTAATCCTCTTTCCAAACTCCCACATCACAGCCAACAAGAGGACTTACAACCAAGGCAGATTTAACGTCCACGTCAGACTTAAAGTGTGTTAACCGGCCTGCTTATCGTGCTGCGCCAGTATGCTGGTTGTTTTGTTGGCCTCCCGGATCGAACTCACTACACAACAGCACTCCGAGCGACGTCTTAACTGACTGAGCCACCAGAGAGCTGTTTGTTTACAGTATTGAAATAGCTGTCTGTCTAAACTTTCCTTTTTTACTTACTTGTTTACCATTTTTTATACGTTATAACTAATTTGAAATATTCATAAATTTCAAAGAAGCAAAAATAAAATAAACTGTTCTCATAAATTTAAAACAAAACTATACAATGTTATTCAAAAATAGAAATATATTTTCTTTAACGTTTGTTACATAAGCGATGCATTTTAGAATCTTAGTTTTCGTTCCAGACGTACGGATAGTAAACAAAGATTATGTCATTATTATTCTAAAAAATAATGTGATATGATTTATCAGTCACCAGTGATAAATAATGAAGCATATTAGATTGTAGATAAGACAAGTACATTGATAAATATGTTTTGTTTATCAATACACACATTTTTGACATTGAAAAATTGCAATAGTCATCTGTCTTCATATTGTTTTGACGTAATGTAGTTTAGTCATAAAAAATACAACAGCGAGGCCATTATTGTGTTTTTCAAAATAAAAGTGTTTATTTTTTTCCCTTAGCTCCTGAAACTATGTTTTATAGAGCAGAATGAAAAAATACGGTGACAGATTCTTACCTCTAAAAGAATTGATTGAAAAAATTCTTACCCTATTGCTTTTATCTCTTGCGTTTTTATTTTGTACCGGGTTTTTTCAACAGTAAAAATTTCCAGTCCATAAGAATAATCTGTTCATTATAAAAAATAAAACAGAAATAGAAAATTTTTCGTTTACATTGCACATTTCTTATAAATAAATGTAATTATTTGAAGGTGCTTGGGATAAAAATTTTAAAAACGAAACAAATGAAAAAATAAATAAAATTCTCTATTGTGATAAATGAATAGAGATTACATGAAAAAAGGAACATCCCATTTGATATTTTGTAACATATGTTGCAGACTATAAGAATAAGATTAATTTATTCTCCTGAATTTAAAAGGCGATTTATAATGAAAAGAGTTATTTTGAAGAGTGTTTCCTAATGTTTTTCCCTTTTTTTACACTCAAATACTGGTTTTCTTTGATTCCTTAAAATTCTCTTTAAGCTTTTATACCAAGTTCAGAAAGGGTAAACCATATAACTTGAAATTTTATGAATTCATTCCTAAAGAGCATCTGAAGACTGTAAAAAAATTAGTGAACAATTTTTCAAGTGTGTTTTTAACGATGTTCCATTTTTAGAACATTGACGTTCGACAGCAGTTTTTCTTACCGACGGTAGCTA
This sequence comes from Parasteatoda tepidariorum, assembly GCF_043381705.1. Classification (NCBI taxonomy): domain Eukaryota; kingdom Metazoa; phylum Arthropoda; class Arachnida; order Araneae; family Theridiidae; genus Parasteatoda; species Parasteatoda tepidariorum. Next base: position 52,948,290 of record NC_092213.1, on the reverse strand, counting down.
TCATTGCTTCAGCTGAGTTCTAGTACATATCTTTATTCGAAACAAAATGGTATCAACTTAGAAGATTACGAAAATATAAAATATCATTTAGGGGAATATAATAATAGTTTAAATTTTTTAAAGCATAAAATTTATTATATATTGAATATTATATAATAATATATAAGCGAAATATATAATTAAAATATGTAATTTTCGTATATAATTGAATAAATATAATTGAATAAATATAATTGAATCTATATCATTAAATGTATAAAATTAAATCTATAAAATTAAATCTGTAAAATTAAATCTATAAAATTAAATGTATGTAATTAAAATAATTTTCATACTCTTAAAGAGCAGTTTTTAAAATACTTTAAGAAGGGCATAGCTCAAGCATTCATGAAATTTTTCCAAAATAGATTTTTCCAAGTTTTTTAAATTCTGATTGCTCATCAAATTGCCCTTTCTTATTCGGCTTTATAATTAAGCTTTATTTTTTTCATTTTTTATTCACACTTGACTATTGGATTTGATTATTTTCCTCTTCTCCAATATTACTTTGAAAAACAATACTCTATACACACAGAATGGAACCGGCTCTAATTTATTTTCATCTATATTTTCTGTACCAATTAAAACTCCTAGTTCGTCAGCCTCTAGATGACAAATATTTAGAGCTTTCAAAGTTTAAAAACAAGAATTTACAAGTCAAAAACTATTAATAGCAAGGTCTTATTCAATACCACTGTTATTATCATATTTGTATTCCTCGTTGATGCTAAATTTAAATTCTCTCATTGTCACATAACACAGAAAATTATAACAGGTAGCAGAAAGCCTTCTCCTTATCTGAAAGAATTTATTTGAATAGTTAAAATTTCAAAAAAAGAAAAAAAGAGAGAGAAAAACACTAGGCATGAAAGAAAACTTGTCTTACATTTCCTTCTAAGAAATCTCTCACTATCTCTTTGTTATAAGCCACCTGCAAATTCCTGTAAAAAATCATTTATCTTGAATTAATGCCATAATACCAATTTAATGAAATGCATACAACATAACTCTCCATGAATCTTGTGAAAACTTAAAAATAGTACCCTTGAAAAGGCAATGTTCCAAAAATGGAAAATTTAGCTTATAACTAAAACTTTGACTTTAAAATTTTTTATCAAAGTTTTTATCAATGCTTAATATTAAAAGCTTTTAAATATTTTAAAATATTTTAAATATTTTTGTTCCATTAGAAAAATAGAATTTTTTTGGTAAATTAAAAACAGTGTATAAAATTGCTAACCATAAAATTTCTGAAAGTCATAAAAAAATCAAATAATTATGGAAATGAGATACTGCTTGTAATATAATTTTTGTTAAATTATATCGCTCATGGGCCTCAATGGCGGCAAAACTCAAAAAATCAAGTTTTGAGATAACTGGGTTTAAAGTTTCATTGCTAAGCAAATTGCATAGGAAATGCTTTAGTTAACTTAAACGAAGATTACCTTCAAGTTGAATTATAAGTTGTACAAGTATTGCTGCTGAAAGGATGTGTATTTTCACATTTACACCTGTTCTTAGTCCAAAACGCGTGTTTTGACTTTGATATGAAAAGTATTTTGGATTGATTTTTTTTATTCATTTTGTGAGCCACTTATTATTCATTTTATGATACCATGCAATCTATAAGCTTTTATTTTTAGTAAACTACACAACTGTTCATCCCTTTTTTATTAATACCGAGTCCTTCTTCTCTATATACCTATTCGAAAAATTATAAATTATAATCAGCATTTATTTTCCAATAATAGGCGTTTTGTATTGGAGTTACTGGAGATAAAATGTTGTAGTTACTGGAGTTGTAGAATGACTCCGCGCGTCTTTCCACGCTTGTTTCACAAGTCAAATTATTTCTGTTGCAATAGAGTTTAGTGCTTTAGTTTTTGTTCCCAATTAAAGGAATTTCTATTTATCTGCAAAGTTCATGAATCCTTTGGCACAATAAGTACGAGAACTGCTTCTCTATCTAGTAAAAATCCACTAACTATGTGTAAAATCCGACTATATTACCTAAATGTGTATAAAAATTGAACACCTTGCTATTTAACTTAATAGGGATCAACACCAGCAAATACGTGGTTAATCAGGATTTGAATCCCGAACTACATTTTTAAATATTAAAAAGTCGTCCTGATTTTGAAAAAATGTTGGAAATTAAATAAATTATAAAATCAAGTTAATTTATCTATACACAGTCTGAATTAAATTCATCGTTATTGCTTTCTTTTCACTTTATTACTGCTACGGGGACTTTAATAAGTTTCCTTTAATAACAAAATAGAATACTCCTTAAAAAACGTATTTTGCATACTAAAATATATTTTGGACGTCATTCTTTCAAGCTGCGGTTGACCTACGTAAATGATTTCTGCTATTTTAAAAGTATTATAATGAAATGATGATGTATATAAGGCTTATTGACGTAATGGAATTTGATACAAGCTACAAAAGTGATATATATATATATATATATATATATATATATATATATATATATTTTCGAAAATATTTTGAAAATTTTCAAAATTATAAATAAAGAAACCCATTATATATATAAATATCCCTCCCTGTGTGTGTTTGATAAGAAAAAAGAAGGAACATTTTACAGATTATTAAGAAATTTTTAATTTAATTAATTTAAAATTTATTTGGATTTTTCAAAAGTTTTTTTCAAGTATCCTTTAAAAGTTTTATTCTATTAATGTCATAAGGGTTTTGTTCTAGGTCTAGGTTTTAAGTTAATTTTATTTTATTGATTATTTGCTTCTTATTTATTATATTCTTTTCCTGAACTTTGGCAAAACCTTTGGGGTACAGAGAGAGAGAGAGCAATTTTAGACTTTTGTCGTGCTCTCTCGATAGAAGAGGTTTTGCTTTTATGACTTCCGGAGCTGGTACCCGCTGAAGACGTCAGCTTTGGTTGTCATATTTATCCAATTTATTTCATATTTTCATTGTATAATTTTTTTCCAATTTTATCTAATTCAGTGTGGTCCAATTTTTAGTTATCCCAATCCCCTATAAAGTTTCGATATAAATCGAATAATTAAATTTATACGTGTTCTTGAATAATTCGAATTCAAATGATAAATTATAAAGAAACGGGCAATAGTTAGTAGTTTGAACTTATAGTTTAAAATATGTTATGTAAGTTTATAATTCGAAATATTCGAAAATAAATAAATAACTTTTGAATAAGTTAATTCACATTTTATAATTAATAATATTCAATATTTATTTACAATATTTTCAATAATTGCTATATTTCAAAATGCTTAACTCTGTAATAAAACTAAATGCTTGTGAAGTAAAATCGAAATATAAAAGCTACGGACTGAATTACATTGGTAAAAACTATTGCTTATATTATACTTTTTTTGCATTGAAATTTTCAAATTTCAAATATAAATACCTGTTTATCTAAAGCCTTAAACATCTGCAATCTACAGAATTTCTTTTTGAAATATTTATAAAACTCAGACAATTTCTCTTCTAAGTTTATTAGATAGAATAAAAATTGTCCCTTACTTTCCAAAATCGCTTGCTACGAAGCTCAAGCAGTTTTTTCTTCAATACTCCATGTCTTTCCAGACAAGTCTGCTATAGATTATAAAATCTATGGAAGAAAAAAAATGTTCGGACTTTTTTTTGAAATTCTACTTTTTTTAATTTACAACCTTAGAGTGTAAAAAGGAAAATTCGAAAACCTTTTTATGCATTTTTTTCTTCTTAAATGCATTGCGTATCTCAATTCTATTCTTATAAGAAATAGAGATATCACATTCTTCACTTTGCTTTTGTCAGGGGAAAGATGCAGTGCAAATATCTTTGAATTTTTTAGGATTAAATTGTGAATGATTTTCAGTTTTTATACTTCAAAGTGTAAAATGATAATATTTCGTACTAAAGTATCACCAGAAATGGATTTAAACTTAAAACGATTTAGGTTGTATTTCCAATCGTATTTTTTTAAAAAAACTATTTTCATAGTAATTTTTCTTTCTTTCACATATATAAAATAAAGTTCTTTTGTTAATGTTCTATATCTCCTTTGCAAAATAAATTTGATAAAATGTTGACAACTGTAAGCCGAACCTTTCTTTTCTGTAGTAAAATTAGTAAATTAGTAATTTCGCAATTCTTTTCCCGAACTTTAATTAAATTTTTAATATAAAATCCTTATTATTATCTCCTAATTTCCAGTGCTTTTTCCAGTTTACAGATAATTTTTAATATTTTATGTAATTTTAAGAATTAATTAAACAAACTTAAAGCAATTAGCCATTTTATTTTGCTCTTACTGTTTCAAAATAATTCTGTTAATTTAGAAAATTCTTGCGAATTATCGAAAATATTTGATACTTCAAAAAATATTGTGACATTTGAAATATGAATAAGAATCTCGTATCCTTTTTCTGGAAAATGAAATCTAAATCTAGCTTCGATTATTATTATTATTATTAATACTGTATTTTGAATATTCTTCGGGTAAATATCGGGATGTATAAAGGGTAAAAAAAATTACCATGTGCAAATATTATTTTACAAGCACTATTCTTTAAGGAATGAATACACTGTTAGAATTTTACGGTAAAATATCCGACAGCATTTTTTTCGCCTAATACTAAAATAAGTTTAACTTAAAGAATATTTTTTACATTTACCGTTTTCAAAACATTTGCAACTAGAATGGTTAAAAAACCATTAATGCAAAATATACGTTTTTTTAACCATTTACAGCTGGCATAGTTTCAAAGCCAAAATCGAAAAAAAAAACTAAATTTAACAGGACATTGCAGCTAGGCTTTTCGTTAGCTAATGTTCATTAGAGTTAGATTGTGATTGAGTCTTGTTTTATCAAATGAATAGCAGAATGTGGTTTAATTAGCTTATCTGGTTGTTTTAACTCTCGTAAATAGCAGGTAAATACTAGACTTTTTTGTGCTTTATGGTGTTGTTATCTATGCGTGAATTAGAGTATCGTATTCTAATAAGCCAGGGTCACAAATTGAGGATTGCAGGTCCGTGGAAGCTTCAAGGAGTAAATATCATGGTGCGTACACTAGGACTCGAGCCTCCGATCTGACAGTCATGTGATTAACAGATCAGCTCTCTCAGCTATAATATGTGCTCAGTTGCAGGAAATTTAGCGGCTTCATTAGGTTGCTCTGTTTGGTGCGATAAAATTCTGGTTGTCATTTCGTATTAGGTAAAAGCATTTAATAAGCGGTTTTTCTCTCAGGTAACAAGTTGAATGCCATCTTACTTATAGTTATTGGACTTTTTTTTTGAATATGATAAAATAACAATTGAATAAATTGTTATTTAGCTATTTTGTACTGGAAATTTTCTACAGTGTAACTAAACATGTATTAAAATTTAATATTATTAACTGAAATTTTTAAATTTGCTTTAAATCTACAACGATTAGTTATTTTACCAATTATTAAATGCGTAAAGAAAATATAAAAATCAATTTTTAAGGCTACTAAAGTTTTAAAATATGTACCATTTTTAAATCAAAGTTTTTCTTAAAAATGTTATGAAAATGCTTTTAGTTATGAAAATTTTTATTTCTAAAATTAATTTTACTGATAGAAATACTGATATTTTTATAAATAAAGCGATGCATTGGTTATTAAAATAAATCTATTTCTATTTAAAAAGAGATATTAATTACCTTTAAAAAAAGGTAAAATTAATAACTTTTTTAAAATTTGAAAATAATTACTGATATTTTTATAACTAAAAGAATGGTTATTAAAATAAATTTATTTCTATTTTAAAAGAAATATTAATTATCTTTAAAAAAGGGTAAAATTAATAACATTTTTAAAATTTGAAAAGAAGTAATTATTTTTTAAAATATTGCAGGAAGCTTTTTTAATTATAAGTGTTTATGAAACAACAACTAAAGAACGTCATCATCGAGCTTTGAAAAATGCGAATATATATTGTATAATATATGTGATACTTTAGAGCAAACTACAAAAAATAATATAGTGCAATATAGTTAAGAAAACCTATTAAATATAAGTAGGATTTCTAATTGCAATCTTTTTTTTATGTCTGAGGTATTATCTAATGAAAAAACAGAATTTTAAAAGAATATGTTTTACTTCCATTACATCATAAATCATCAAAAAGTATAATTTTTTAACATTATCATATTTAGGTGTATTTTAACAAATTTGATTTACTTTACAATGCAGCAACTGTTTACCGTGTACATTTGCAGATAAACTTAAATTATACTGAGTATTTCAACAATTCCGTAATAATATTAAGAATACTTTATTGTAAGTCAAAATTCTTTGTAAGTCACAGAGAGAAAAGTGAGGTCAACTAGTAGGCCATGTTTCTGGCTCTATGGGAAAACCAATTGGTAATTATTTTTGCAAAATAAAAAGTAAAATAATCATCATTATCATAGTTGGCTAGACAGCCCAATGTGAGCCAATGCCTTCCTCTGAAGATTTCTCCATGACGACTTCTGATTCACCTTTGCTCTCCAATTCTTTTCATGCATTGCGAGAAAATCTGACTCCACTGAGTCAGCCCATCTCAGTCGCGGTCTTCCCCGCTTTCTTGTACCAGTGGGTCTAAAAAGCAGTATCTTTTTTATTGTATTGTCATCACTCATTCGAATGAACGTGGGCCATCCAATTCATTCTATTCATTTTTATGTATTTAATAATATGAGGTTGTTTATACATCTTGTACAGTTCAAAGTTAAATCTTTTTCGCCCAGTTATTGTTTTCATTTACGCCACCAAGTATACTCCGCAAAATCTTTCTCTCAAATTTTGCAACACAATTTTCCTCCTGTTTTGTCATTGTCCAAGCTCCAGAACCATATGTCAAGACTGGCCGGACAAGAGTTTTGTAGATTAAGAACTTTGTTTTTCTAGAAAGAAACCTATATTTAATAAATCTTCTCAGCCCATAGACAGACTTATTTGCCAGAAAGAGTCGGTTTTTTATTTCAGGAGTAATTCTGTTGTCAATGGTAATAATTGATCCTAAGTAAGTAAAACTCGTTACTGTTTCAAATTTATAAGAATTTATTTCAAGATAGGGGTCTGGCACTCTGTTTCTTGAGAAAAGCATATATTTCGTTTTCTCTACATTTATGACTAAGCCTATTTGCCTCGCAAGGGCAAGAAATGCCTCTTTCAGGGCAGGAAGGCAATTATATCGACATCATCAACATATGCAAGTAGTTGTACTGAAAAGTAAAATATCGTTCAGTAATACGCGATAAAATTTTGTAAATGTGCTAAAAGGTGGTGATTTTATCATGATACCTTTGAGAATTGCATAAAAACCATATTCGGTAAAATTTATTTACTTATTTTTGTAAATGTGTGACAATATAAACTATAATTTTAAAAACCAAAATTTCCGGTAAAAAACCGTTAGCATTAAGAACGATACAATTTTTAAATGAATAGTTTAAATACCTTATATTTAGGTTTTATTTGCCAAAACTATTTTCTAACCAGAAACTTTATTATCAAGTAGTGCGGTAATTTTTCTTGATTTTTTTCTCTGTGCTGTAGTTCAAACTTTCTAAAAAAATACAAATTTAAAAATAATGTGATCAGAAATGATCATAGCTTGAAATTTATTACGCATTCACTGCCCCAAACAAAATCCTCAGTCACTGTGATATTGAAAAACAATTATTACTCATTTTCTTCTAATGTCACGAGAATAATTTTGATGATTTTCCATTTAATAAAAATTACAGCTTAGATTGAAACGTGGTGTTAGATAAGGTACTAAATTGTGGTACTTTTGAGCATAGTATGAAAGCCAGTTCTTCGGAATTAGCTTCTTTTCAGAATTGTATTTTTACTAAATGTTTGGTAGTAAGAACTATAATTTTGAAAACTAGGATTTCCGGTATATGAATTGCTATATGAATTGAAAAATTCATATAGCAATGCATTATGAATTGAAAAATTATTTCAAATGAATGACTGAAATACCGAATATTTTTGTTTAGGGTAAACCATAAATTATGATTTTTTTTTCGAAAAATGCCATCATTTTACGGGATGGTAAATTAACCATAATTTTTTTCCGTGCAATATTCCAGATTGTTCGGGTAATTCTGAATTCGATCAATTTTACCATTAGTTTTAAGAACAATTTGTGTGATTTAATGTATTATATTACTGCACAGCATCATAAAGAAAAATTCAAATTTGTAAATAACACTTTACATTAAAAATTCATTATCTTGAAATGAACTAACTCAACAATTTAAAAGCGTAAAACAGAATGTGATACTTCAATTATTTATTCAAATTCTAAAAAAAAATTAAAATTACTTTAAACGAAAATGTTGATTAATAAAATATGCACATGCTATTGTTGACACGAAACCCATAAAAGGTTTTAGCAAAAAAGTTACTTTGAACCATTTGAAGATACAGCTAATCATTATAGTTTTCTCTAATGTACTATACCTTAAAATAAAATCTTTTGTCCATTATTGAAATGAATATAGTTTTGAAAGCATGTGTTCAGAAAGTATGTGTAAGTGAGCAAATTGTTATTACAAATGGATATAACTAGATAAAAAATTTTGCCAAGAAAAGTATTCTCCTATAAATTATTTAAAGTAAAATATTGTAATATTTTCGATTTTACAGAATTATCAAATGCAAGTAAATGTAAAATATTTTCAATTATTAATTATTTTAAACTAATTTTTAAGGAATTATTTTTGTCTTGAAAAGTAATAATTACATATTTATAACGTAAAAAAACCCACTTTGCATTAAAAATTAATAATTGAAATAGTTCTTTTAATACCTAATATAATTCCTAGGAAATACTTCAGTTTTTTTTAGAATAACAAAAACTGTTTTTAAAAACCATCTATCAAACTTTTAAATATTAAGGAAAACTTTTATCAAGTATGGTTTATATTGTTTTTTGTTTTGCATTCAGAGCCTTTAAAAAGATGTAAATTGTATTTTTTTTCTGTTTTCCAAAAACTCATTATGGAATTCAAAATAAAATAAATAAAAAAACTTGAAACAGATGGATGAATTTAAACTTTTGTATTTTAACATGGATTATTTCTTGCTGCAATCTGTCAGAACAACAACATATTTTGCATAAGGATTTGATTTATTATTTTTTTTCTTATACATACCTAATGAGTTTTGAAAGAACGATGTTAAAAAGTCTTTTATTTATTTTTCTTTACTTTTTATAGGACATTTTACGGAAAGCATAAGAATTAAACTTTTATTGTTTCTATTTTGGAATTAGTTTCGTGCAAGAATTTTATGAATATGCCTTTTTCATAAGTTTTTAAGTAGAATAGTTCGATAATCATATAAAACATTTGTTTAGAAAATATAATATTTTAAAAACTGATTAAAAAGAAACTGGAAATTTGGTACAATATAAGTCTTAAAGATTTTAAAACAAGGCAATATAAAAAATTACTTTATTTCAGAATAACTTTCCCCGAAAGTTTGCAATTGTGTTATTTCGCTAAATTACGTTTTAAAACTATTAATATAAAAGTAAGTTTTTGCGCAATTGAATTACTCTGTCTAAAAACTGATGTCATGTCTATCACTATATACTGCAAAATATTCCGGACCAAATTACGATATGAAATACCGGTACTTTGTGTTGCATCATCCGTAAAATCCATTGTTCCCGTAAAATATTATATCATAATTTTTGTTTAATTAGAGTGTCTCAGTGATTTTACGGTAATTAGTATCGTGAAGATTACGGTATATCAGCTTTTGTGTTCCGTAACTGTCCCTGAAAAAATAGATTTTACGATGAAAAGTACCGACAGAATGAATGCCGATCCTTTTATCCCTAATTTGACCAGGAATTTTATACAGAGTAAACTTATTAGCATTTCTAGTTACAATTTATATAAAAGACAGCATTCGTTTATTAATCCTTAATGTTTAAAAGAAATTCACGCGGATATTTTGAATGCTCAACGATTTGATTGATAAAACAGAAGCGTGATTATTCGTTTACCCCAGTGGTCGGCAAACTTATTAGCCAAGGAGCCAAATATGAACATGACAACAATTTTAAAGAAAAATTGTGAGTCAAATCTGCTTGTTTAGTAAACTTTTATTACACTAAATAAGTAGTACGCTAAATAAAACTAAATTTCATACTTAATAAATATTTATTAATGCGAACAATGTGCTTACATCTACTTGGAAAGTTTGAGTAAGTCAGGTTTGTATGTTGTTCTTTTTAATTTTAAGGCATGATTCCAAGTTATCATCAATAAGACGACTTCTCAGTTTACTCCTGATAATGTTCAAGCTTGAAAAATATTGTTCGCATATATATGTAGAACCGAAAAGGGAAAGAACAGCAAACGCGAGCATTTTCAGCTGATGGTAAGAATCAGGAATACTATTCTAAGAGGTGAAAATGATCATGTCTTCCTTCTGCAGGTTAATCAAAGCAGACCACTTGTGTTGCGAACTAAGATCAAATTTTTTCTACTCCAATATTTCCAATTCAACACAAAGACGTTCGAATTTAGAGCCCATACCTTCCTGTTTTTTAAATCCAGCAATTGTATTTCAAAGCTACCCATGTCAATTTCAAAAGGAGAAAATTTCAACTCGGGTATCGTAGCATTAAGAGGATTTTTGACAAATGCTAAAGTTGCTCTGCTGTTTTTAAATTCCTGAAACCTACCGAGAAATGCTTCCCTCATATTTAAAATTATTGTTTTAAAATGGTGTTTATCAATAGAGGAATTATTTCCTTGGCGATGCTTCAGCAGGCTCGAAGGTTTACCAATTTTTTTTTAATTGAAAATATTATTTCGCCTTCCGTGGATATTTGTGCCAGAGCCGTACCGAGAGGAGCCAAAGAGCCACATGCGACTCTGGAGCCGCACTTTGCCGACCACTGGTTTATCCTAATTAATTAAAAAAAGCTATATATTTAAGGATTTGTTTATTTAACTATATGATTCAGCTAATTAGGTTTCTGGTCTAAATTATATATAATTTTAATATTTTTATAATAGTTTAACTTACTGAATTTTTATTCTTTAGAATGTTCTGTCAGTCATGTACTGTGACTCCACCTGGTAACAGTCAGGAGAATTAGCTTAGGGAATCTAAAAGAAATATGTTATAAATATCATGCTTTGATATTTTTGCTTAAAAAAATTAGTTTTTAAAGCAAGTTCAAAAGCTTTTTTAACTGGATAACAGAAAGTACTTCTTACAGGTAGGAATACGCTCTAATTCAATTAAATTATTTTTTAATAAACATATTTTTCCAAAAGAGTGCAGAAATCATTATTATCGATAAAGGCTATTTAAAATTTCATTATAAATGAATTTTTTTTTCAAAAAAAGAAAGTAATCCAGTATTACATTTCATATTTTCAAAAACCTAATTTTATTTATAACTTTTATTTCAAATCTTCAATATATTTATTTTAACAATTTATGGCCATTTTTATTTTTCTTAAGCTACTTAACTCATTTGATCTTTAAAGTAAGTCATTAATAACTCTTAAACTGCATTTTCATGAGATTTTAATACAATATTAAAGAATAATGGAAATAAACTTTTATACCATATATCTTTTTTTATTATAGTCACTAAGTATATAATAATAAACTCTCTTGTTTATGTTACAAATCTTTCAAATTAGAGTCGGTTTAACGCCTTTATTTGAGGCATAAATCATTTCTTCAGCTTGCAAAAGAAATGGCGTTCTCTGTTCATTAATTTCAATTTAACTCAATTCTTGAAGAGTAAGTTTCACAGTGGAAAAACAAACTCACATTAAATTTGATTAAGTATATCTTTACAAACTATTCGAAGGATTAAAGTAGCTATTTATCTTTAAAAAAGTTTTGTCGTAAAAATATTTGTTTTAGTTAGTTTATAAAAGTAAGCTGAAAAAAAATTGAGATTAAGTCTTGAAGAGTTTGTTCTGTGGTTCTGATGCGACTTTAAAAAATTTGAATTTTAAAGGAATATTTTTATTGAGTATTTATTTTTTAAAGTTCTATTTAGAAAGCATTTTTGAAGTAACTTTTAGGGAAGTAAAATATTCCCTATAGCGAAAATTGTCTTTTTAAAAAAAAACATGAAATGTGACTTTCTTATATAATATTTAAATTAAAATATGACCACTTGGATTAGTCTGAGTAGGGACTGAGGGTGTGCGGTATTGGTCCTCATTAAATTGTTCTACCGTAAATTGCTTGACTTCGCATGCAGGTCGTCGGGTTACCGAAGTGGTGGTGCGTCACTCTGCAGAGGATCGAAATTGTGATGGCATGCCTTGGGATCATCCTCAGGGATGTTTCCCAGACCGTCGACAATTGCCAATTGTGCAGCTCTAGTGCGACGTAAATGAACTACAACAATGATTTGTTTAAAATGTTTTCTTAAAAAATCTGTGTAACACATAATTTAAAGCAAAAATATAACTAATAATCATGTGGAGCCAAAGTTAATTTGTTAATTGTTTACGATCCACAAATGCGTCTTTATTGTTTCATTTTCTTAAACCAATAAAATAAAATCGACTAAAATTCAAAGATCTAGGGAAGAGCAAGCTAAAGTTCAAAACCTGGTGATAATTTTTTGATTCGTTTACTCTCTCGGGTTTATATCGAAAACACACTGTAAAACTCAAACACAACTAAATGCTAAAATTTTACGAAACTGCTTTCGTTTTGACGAAACAGTCTTCCGGTATATGGTCGGATCAAATTTTATGAAATACTTATCGATGAAACGAATTTCGCCAAAATTAAAGAAGTAGTTCATTATTCTTTTTTTTCGAAAAATAAATAAATAAATAAACTCATAGTGTCTAATCTTTTTAACAATTGCTAATAATCCTTTTATCGTGGGCATCATATAGCTAGATCAATATGACTGTAACACCACACGAAGGACAGATAGAACAGACACATAACATACACCCATACCCGAGACGGGGTTCGAACCCGGGATCCTCTTGCACACGAGGCCAACTATTTGATCACCATAGAGGCCGATCTGCTTTGATTCAAATCATCTAGTCTTCATCCTAGTTTCGTCATTCTAAATAACATTTTCTCACAGAGCGCTACGATGAGGTTTTGAGTTGAGGAAACATTTTCGTCAGATATTTGAGAGTTTGTGTTTTGTTACAAATCACATGATTTCGTGGCGAAATGATTCTCAAAATTAACGAAATACAGCTCAAGGATTACAGAATTGTCAAATATAAACTATTTATTTCTGAAAGCGCAATGCTGAAATAAAAAATTAAAATATATTTAAACACAAATTTACACTAAGCCTAAAACTTCAATCCTCTGTTCAACCAATATAACAATAGATGGAGTTTTTACTACAAGTTTAAAATTGAGAAAAACAGACCCCATTAATGGTATCTTGACAGAAGGATAATGTTACATAAGAAATAAACTGAATAAGTATTATTATTTTTCTTAGAGAATTTTAATTTATAAACGGCAAATTATTTCGTAGTTTTTGACTAAATTGACACAATTAAGACTTATTATTTCAACTACGGAAATAAATAGACATTTCCTTTTCTATAGTTCGAAATTTATCCAGAGAAGATTTTTTCCCCAATGAGCTCTCAAATAGGAAAATTCGATCAATATCAAAAACGAATTTCTTATCAATTCAGATGAATCTGATTTTCTTTTGTCCAATAAAAAATATAAAATATCATCATCGAAGATAAACTTCTGCAGCATTAAAGAGCTATTCTATTTTTTTCTCCAGCACTTCTTTGATCATATTTCTTGATTGTTCTCTTTATTCTATTTTTTATTCACCACAAGAATCTTGATTTCTACACGCAATGAATAGAAATGAGGCTCTGAGTTGAAATTGGGCAATTCTGTCAGAAATCCCCCAAGAATTGCTCCGTGAAATCAAGTCAGAATTCATTTATTAAAAATAAAAATATGTTTGAAAAATGTAATTGGAAACAGGCGCAATTTTACCTTAAAACAAATCCATCAAGTATTATGATAACTATATTTTTAATAAATATAGTAGCATCATGTATATTAAATCCAATAAATGTGATTTTGTTTTGTCAAGTAAAATGCAAAAATATTAAAATATATTTTTTTGTTGAAACTTTAATGCTAGATCAAAATCAATTTCAGATTTTGTTTGCTTAGCAGGGAAAAAGGGATTTAGAACTCGATGATTTTTTAAATTATTGAAACGATTTGAGAAATCAAACAGGCTGAAAGATGGTGATATGTTAATACTTGAGTAGTATCCGACTTTATGAACAAACTAACTCTTTTATCCTTTTCTAGTCATAAAATGAATTGAGTGAAGTTCGATGATGATTTAGAAAAATAGTTAATATCATGACTTGATTTATAAAGACGTCATAACTGCCATTTCCCACAAGGAAGAGCAAACATTCATACTTTAGAGAAGCGGGAGCTCGGGGAAAAAGTGCTTGCCTCCCAATGAAGTGACCCGGGTTCGAATCAAAGTGATGGCTGGACGATACGTATTCTGCAACCGACTCGCACCGACCACTGTGCTGAAGTAAAATATACTGCTTAGTGGTTGACAGATCATGGGCTAGAGTCCCCTTGCCGTTAGTCTAACCGTGGGAGGTTTTCGTGGTACTCATCTCCATGTAAGTCAGATGTGGGTCAGTTTTAAGTCAAGAAATCCTCCCCGAAGGCAAATTTCTCGCACTACTTTATCCAGGAGTTTCTTTGTCTTCTGGATAGGGTTCAAAATTATAAGGCTACTGAGTTGAAAATTGGTAGTCGTAAAGTCAAAAAACTGGGTCAGCTGTTCACCGAAAGTTATAAAATTCATACTTTAAATTTTATAAGAATGTGATATCAATCAGAAAATAAAGTTTTGTGGTAGTAATATCATCTGATATGGATTTAAACTTTAGAAATAATTCGACGGGATATTTTATTCAAAATATTTAAGAAAAAATGCAAATTATTCAAGGAAAATGGCTGGTTATGAATAAGAACTAAAAAAAGAAAATGGTATAGTTTATCTTCAGAATATCTTCAAATCTTACTATTTTCGAAGTAAATCTAATCTTATAAATTGTGAAAGAATAATATGAATATTAGAAGCTAGTAACTTTTGTTAGCTATTTACTAAATGAAAATGTGTTTTGTGCAAAACTTTTTTTAAAATGCTTTTGAATAAATAATTCCCATTAATAATTGTTTTAAATGTTTGTTCAAATGGCTTTAATGTTAAAAATTTTTTCAAAATAGTTTGTTAAAACATGTTTTTTAAATAACCATAAAAAAGATGGTACAAATTTTTAACTAGGAGAAAAATCGTTTGATGACTATTTTTACCTTATGCGGTTAAATAAACAGAATTTTTCCCTCGCCGACTAGGCCCACAACCAATGAAATTCGAGAACATGTTTTTCAAAAACTTGAATAAAGGCCATGTGATAAAGATTACAAATTTTTATTTTTATTTGCCTAATTATCTCATAGTTATAAGTGTGTAATAAAATGTAGCCCATTAAATTTCCTTTTTGAGGTTTTGAAACCATCATGTTTACAAAACCATACAGTTTTGCATTACGATTTTGCATAACCATTCCAGTAGCAAACGGTTTCAAACCATTAAACGTGAAGAAATATTCTCAACGGTAATCTTTATGGTTATTTGAATGGGCATACTGCTTCTGGCTATTTTATCGTAGTATTGGAATCTAACAGTGTAATATACGATGTTTTATTGATCGCTTTTGAGCATTTTTAGAATGTTAATTAATTATTTTACACACATAAAATAAGACAGAGTGGAATTATCAGTTTTTTTCCAGCTATCGTTACAATTTTAGTTATTTCAGTATTATTAATTCTTAAAAATATAGTTTTCTCATTTTATATTTTTTTGTACCGTGACATTTTTAGAGATGGATGCGATTAATAGAAAAAGCACTCAAAATTTCTATTATTTTAATAATTAAGTTTATTATTAAATTATTATTTCATTTTAATGAAAAAATATTTTTTTCTCTTGAAGGAATTGCCCTTTTTTATCAAATATTTTATGAAAAATATTCCCATGTGACATTTATTGAGTTTAATTTCAAATTCGGTTTGTGATATACGAAGACTTTTCCATTAAAGTAGCAGTTTTGTAAAATATGATGTCGGAATCTGAGTTCTTTCATGATGAAAAGGGTAGTTATTATCACGCAATAAACCAAATAATAACATTAAATAGTTTTTTAAAGCTTCTTTGTTTTTTACCAAATTTAGTTTACGAGTAGAAAAAGATAAATACATGAAAAGGTTCATTAATTCCAATACCATCAAAAAGTCATTATAGATCCTACTCTTTACTAAATGCTGACATTTATTTTTGATTTATTTCTCAAATCATTTCAATATTTTTTTTATAATCGACAGGATAAACTTAAATACTTTTTTTTCTAGACGCTAAAATATATAATCAATAAATCTATTTTTACGTGTATTCATAGAAAATAAGAAATGCATATTCAGCCTTTCTAGTTCCAGTTACAAAAGTTACCTTCTTCCCCGGATGAGCTTCTCGATCATCATTGTGTTTTTTTTTAAAAAAGTTCCAAAAATTTTTCAAAATAAAGAAAATAAAAGGCCTTTTTGATTACAAAATATATAATTAAATAAGTTTCAAGTACGAACATTTTTTTTTGCCTGTCATTCAAACCGAAATGAATGATTATCTGAATTTGAAAGAACTGCTAACTGTACTTGAGAAAATAATTGCAACTTAAAAAATACAGAATGTGTGCCACAAAAGAAAACAATAAATGACAAAAATTTGTATTAATTTAATTATGTGATGATAACTTTTTATCATAATAACAAATCAAATCTGAAGTGGTTTCAATCTGTTCTGAAATACGTTTTGATATTTTTTTTGAAAATTAGATATAAATGTTAAAATTTATATCTGACAACAACTAATCTCTGTCATACTTTATTTTACTTATTATTAAATTTATTACTTTATTTAGCATATTTTTGTTATCCTAAATATCAAGACAAGTGCGTGCTTATAAAAGAAAGATTTCGAGAGAAAAGAATAAATTCCTCTAGTTTGTTCAGGCACAATAGTTTGTTTAAAGCAAAATAAATAAAAAATTAAGAAAATAGGAATTAAACTCACTTAAAATAGTAATAACTTTTAAACAAGTTACACTTTGAATGAGAAAAGTCCAGTACAGTTCTTGTTGAAGTTAATGACTCTTTTAGCATGCCGAATTTTAAATCTCCAGCTGCATTTCAGGGGACTGAAAATCAGCTAGGCCGGTATTATTTCACTGCAAGAACATTTGATAACTTTCGAACTAGTAAACGGAATTTATTATTTTTATTTTATCATACTCCTTTCACATTTTTCTACAGACTATTGGAATTTGAAGTTTCTGAGTCTAAGAGCAGGAAATAAAGTGTAACGGAAAACAAGAAAAGAATAGAAAAAACTCGTGAAAAAAAAGATATGTAAAATTGCTATAATACGAACATTTAGGATTTTTTTAAAACAAAATTCTCCTGTAAGCTCATAAGCTAGAAAGGTTTTTTTAACATGTCGAATTTCCAGTCCCCAGTTGCTGCAAGATTAGCAATTTATAATTCTCGAATAGAATATTAAATATTTGTTTCATCCTACTTACTGAGCATTTTTTCACCTCAAAATCTTCTTATAACGTTACGTTAAACAGTAAAAAAAATCAGCAACGTCACAAAATACAAGTTTTTTTTATTTTGGGAATAAGAACTACACTTTAATTTGACTAAGAGAAACTTTCTATCTAGTAAATTTTTTTAAGAATCCTAATAACAGTTGCGAAATTTCACTTGAAAAACTGTATTTTTTTTGTATCTGTTTTCTAAAACAACAAATAGTAATGGGAAAATATTTGTGCGCATATCAAAAATATAATATGTCTTCCAAAATTGAGAGAAAAATAAATAACAGCAATTATTAAATATTAAAAAATCCTCTCAGATACTTAGATTAACTTATAAAGTGTCAAAATAAATTCATAAAGAAAAGTCTACTTTAAAAAGCAGTATCCTATCTAATAAACTTCAAGTAAAATCACTTCAAAAGTGTTTTAAAACTTCGAAAGTGAGTCAATTATTAAAAACATTTTTTTTTCAATTCTCTTAATTTAAATGACTTACAAGCAATATATTTTCCATAAATTTTTTTTATGTATTTATATTTCAATTTGTACAGTTATTAATCTCTTAGTAAAGGCATGGTACGTTAATATTTTACAAATGTTTCGGATGAAACGAGGCTCTTCACAAATTTTGCTGCGAGATTTACTTTGGGCCTTGAAACAAAGCTATAAATAACAAATACTTTTAAATGCTAAAGTATTTTTGTCAAAACAAGAAATTGTCACTAACTCTTTATCATTTCCCTCACTATGTTCTCTCACTTATTAAGAAACTCTGTAATTCTAGTTTTGTTAATTGGATGTACTACTAAGAAAATACTTAAGAAATGTAAATCTTTCGTTAAATTTAAGAGGATTACGAATTTCTGACACAAACAGCTGTCAATAACTTTTCCAACTACTTATAAGATGACGAAAATTAATTATTTTGGAAATTTTGTTCTCATCAGGAAATGTTAATCGAGTAGAATTTAGTTTTCTTACTGACAAATAAATATTTATTTCTTAGATGTCATATTAATGTATATTAAAGAGCAGAAAAATAGGAAAATGCACAGTTTTTTTCTGAACATTTTAAAATTAATTTAGTTATTGCTTGGATACAAATTTTCTTGTGTTTATCTAAGCGTGATTGTTTTTTAAACACTAAACATGTTTTAAGCAATGTTAGAATAAATTTAGCATCAATATTTAGGTAGGTCATTTTTCTTAAATTCGGTAACATTTGTTGTCTGGTATATAAGTATTTTTTTGAAGGTGTTAGGATGTATGTAAGTGATTTTCCTTTATAACAGAAGCATTACTAAACTCATTCAAATACAAAAATTAATCAAATATATCATTAAAGAATAAAATATTTTAGGGAAATTCTTTGAAGAGAAGCATACAATTTAAAAAAGTTTTTCTAGCAGACTTTGATAAAAAAGAGTGGACACTTACTGAGTTTTTTTTAATTTTTTGCAACGTAAAATTTATTTAATTTTCTTTCAAACTAAAATATGATCTCCATATTTCCGAAAATACTCTGTTACTACTATGAATATTTATATTTTTTAAAGAAATTATTAATATTTTCGATTATTATTTGTACACATTTATAGTAATAACACATGTTAGACCATATAATATATCGCACTAGCACGAGAAAGAAATTTTGTGAACTTTTTATGCTTTTTTTTCAGCGCAGGGATCCTTTGAATCTTATTTTATGTTAAAATCTGGCATCATACTTTCGAAAATTAAGTATTTGCGAATAAAGAATAATTGAGTATTTGTTTTAAAAAAAAGCATCTTAAACTGTCCTAACCACGCAAACTCCATAGCACATATGGAAGTAACGTAAAGGTGGATAAAGCGTAAAAGCTTTATAATTGTTTAGAAGGCAGAGTTTATTTGAAACCCAATGGACATCTAAATATAGGCACCATTATATTCAAAAATTCAACTGTCTTGAAATATCGAAAAAAAAGTTCATTTTAATTAAGCCAAAAAGCAAGAAATTAAGAGTTTATGCAGCGATCTCGCTAAACAGTATACAATTTGTGACTTTAATAGTAATTTTAATTATAATTTCCATAATTATTTTAATTATAATTATTTTAATTATAATTATTTTAATTTTAATTATTTTAATTAATGAGTAATTTAATTATATAATTATAAGATCTAGCAATATGGGAATTTCTTTTTTCAAAACTTTTTCGGCAGGATTCATATTAATCTTTTTTTAATGCTTCTTGCTTTTCTGAAATGCGAACATCCTTCCAGAAATAAAAATAGACAGCATATGACACCAATAGACCAAAGTGACACCAAACCTACCATCATTATAACAATGCTGTAATTTTTTTCCTAAAACGTCTTAAAAAATTTATTTGTCTTCTAACGAAATTGTTTACGAAATAACAAAAAAACAATTAACCTTGTTACACACAATCTAAAGTTTTAAATTTCAATTTTTGCCGCAACTACCAAACTTTCATTTAAAATTGAAAAATATTATATCTAGGAAAACTTATTTCTAGGAATATACTTATTTCTAGGAAACTACATTTAGCTGAGGTTTGTTTGCTTGAAAGCAACAATTATTACATTCATGTTTTGTTTAAGTCCTAACACACGACAACGTTTTTATTTTACAAGCCAAAATCGTAAATTGTTTAGCCCAAACCCTAGACTCAAAGATGAACCTAATGGGAAAATCTATTTGGTTTAAATGTAGTTAATGAAGTGGTGATTATTTCAATGCGAGAAAGACTGGAATTCTCTGTGTCTTTAGCTCTGTGAGCAGGAGCAATATCCAGATGAATGGTCAATTTTTAGATATCTGGGAGCTTTTGTGAGAAAAGAAGAACATAACCTGAAATAAGTTTGCTAATATTTTATAAAAAAATATTTGATTACCCAAAGTATTTTTAGCCAATCCATATTTAGAATGTAATATGAATTTTGAAAAATTTTTGTACAAAATTTCATCGAGTTGAAATGAAGGAAATAAAAATATAAACTCAATATTGTTTATGCAAAAAGTATATGTTTTGTAAGCAATATTTAAAAAATAAGAGTAAATATAATTTCATGATCTCTAGTTAGGGTATTTGTTTATTAAGCCTCTCACAACAAACAAGAAGGAACACAAAAAATAAAATGAAAATGTCATCTCATTTTCATGTTCCCTTTTTTTTATACATTATGTGCCAAAATATCACAACAAATTATTATCTTATTCATGAAAAACAGGGCCATGCTTAGAGGTTGGTGAACTGTGCGATGGTAAGCGGTCGCTAAAATTTCAGAAC
Organism: Parasteatoda tepidariorum; assembly: GCF_043381705.1. Taxonomy (NCBI): domain Eukaryota; kingdom Metazoa; phylum Arthropoda; class Arachnida; order Araneae; family Theridiidae; genus Parasteatoda; species Parasteatoda tepidariorum. The sequence goes on along the minus strand of NC_092213.1, from coordinate 52,927,227 downwards.
TTGTTAAGATAGTTATGTTACAAGTTTTTTTCTCCCTTCCTTTCTTGTCACGTTAAGAATTTTTTTAAACTTTTTATAAGAGCCGCGATGGCTCAGAAGATAGAGCATTCACCTTCCAATGAGATGAACCGGGTTCGAATCCCAGCGATGGCATGTCGATACGAATCAGCATCTGACTTTACTAATCACAGTGCTGACGTAAAATATCCTCATTGGTAGAGTCCCTTTGCCGTCAGGCTAATCGTGTGAGGTTCTCGTAATCTTTCACTCCATGTAACGCAAATGTTGGTTATATTCACCAAAAAGTCCTCCACGAAAGTAAATTTCTTCCCATTACTTGATCCAGGAGTTCCATTGTCTTCTAAATTGGGTTCAAAATTACGAGGCTACGGAGTTGAACATTAGTAGTCGAAAACCTAAAAATTGGGTCTGCTGTTCAACGCCGGTATTAAAATATAAAAAATAAAACAACTCCTTATAAACTTCACTCATTTTCCTCTCTTTCAGTAGAAAAGGTATGTATCTTATAGCCAGTTATTGTGGCATATGTAAGCGTGCAGGGAAAGCGGAATCAGGGGTCAGAGGGGGCTTTAGCCTCCTTACATTTTGTAAATGAAGGGATAAACCCCCTCTTAGACAATAATTTTAAAATCAAAATTTGAGTAATTAAACTTACAATTAAACAAAAATAGATATTTTTTTGTGTCTGAATTCTAAAAAGAATGTTTATTTCAAGCGAGCTTGGACATTTCCTGGTATGTAATTCTACCCAATTATCCTTTATTCATCCTTTCGCCTATGAATTATGCGTCCCTATTGCTGACCGGTGGGAAAATTCCTGGTTTCAAATGCTACAGTGGAAAAAAAAACAGCGGAGAGAAAATAGACCAACGCGTAAGGAAGAAAACGGGGAAAAAGGTCTCTGATTAGAGATGAGTTCGATTTTGCTTTTGGAGGACTGAATCCAACCGATCTGGAGATGCCTGGGATAATTTAGAGTTTGAAATAACGTCGGATAAAGACCAAATTTCGCAGTCCTGCCACTCAGCTTTCGATGTCTAAACAATGAAATGGATTTTTTCTTATCACAAACTTGTAAAACAAAAGTGAATAAAAACTGAAAAAATCGATGGAAACTCTAAGATGACTAAAACAAAATTAAAAAGGAAAATCAAAATCTTAATAATCTTAATAAAACACAGTAAAAGTCATTTCCCATTTGCTAGCCTCACAAAGCCAAAGCACCAAACAGGAGTAACAGATCTCAGTAATTTTTCCTACCTTGTAAATTTTGTATTTCTTATACTCAATAACTATACGAAATGCTTGTTTTCAAGTAGTAAAAATGTTTATAATAATTTTATGACGAGTCCAAACCCCCTCGAAACCTTCGTTACGTAAACGCTTACGTAAACGTCTTTCCGTAACGTCTCTCATTTACGAATTTCAATCAATAGAATAAGAATAACTAGTGTTGTGAAGTTTTAATTTTGAGCAAGCAAGCACTCTTGAATTAAGCTGCTGGCACTCATTATTTTCAGATTTACTTTATTTTTAAATCAACTCGAATCATAATTCGAAAAAAAAATTGTTAAACATCAAAAAAAAAAAAATNCGTGGAGCATACGTTTTTCATTCTAATTTGAAAATTTCTCTCTGCCAAATAACTGTTAATAAATTTTATTAATCCTTTCGGGAATTCTAGTTCAATCAGTTTGTAAATAATGCCTTTGTGCCAAACTCTATCAAACGCTTTACTGATATCGAGCATCAACAAAGTCTGTTTTAGATGTAATCCTCTGCCAACATAATCTACTATGCGTAACAACTGTTTAGTAGTATCGAGTTTCGCCCTGAACCCGTACTGCTCCTCCGGTAAGCAACTTAAGTATGGTTTGAGCCTAGTATATACTATTCTTTCTAGTATCTTCCCAAGAGTGCATAGCAAACTTATAGGTCGATAGCTAGTCGGAGATAGTAAATCTTTGTTTGGTTTAGGAAATAGAATAATATTTGCAGTCTTCCAAATTGCCGGAAAGTAGTTTAACAATAAACATGCATTAAATATCTTAGTTAGATATTCTATATAATGATCTGGTAGGGCTTTGATCATTTTGTTTTTTATATTATCTAAGCCAGGGGCTTTTCTATTATGCAGTTTTACTATTATTGCTTTTACTTCTTGAATGCTGACCAATGGTGAGCTGCTTTTTATACTCGTTGAGTGTAGGCGCGCCGTTCAGGAAAGCTGATTTGCATTTGACTGATCTGCTTCTTCCAGCCCCATTGCATTTTAATGAAGGAAACTTCTGTGATGACGTTCCGTGTGACGAGTCTTTGATGACGCCACACTTTATTTTTTTGTAAAAAAAATATTTGATTATCTTAAATATTTTCAACGAATCCATATTTAAAATATAATATGAATTTTGAAAAATTTCCGAACAAAATTTCTTCCAGTTGAAATGAAGGAAATAAAAATATAAACTCAGTATTGTTTATGCAAAAAATATATGTTTTGTAAGCAATATTTAAAAAATAAGAGTAAAAATAATTTTATGATCTCTAATTAGGGTATTTGTTTATTAAGCCTCCCACAACAAACAAGAAGGAACACAAAAAATAAGATGAAAATGTCATCTCATTTTCATGTTCCTTTTTTTTATACAACATGCACCAAAATGTCACAACAAACTGTTATTCTTCTTCAAACTGTTATTCATCTTATTCTTGAAAAACAGGGCCATGCTTAGGGGTTGGTGAACTGTGCGACCGTAAACGGTCGCTAAAAATTAGGGTTGCTAAAATTTCAGAACTTGTTAATATAGTTATGATACAAGTTTGTTTCTCCCTTCTTTTCTTGTCACGTTAAGAATTATTTTAACTCTTTATAAGAGCCGCGATGGCTCAGGGGATCGAGCGTTCGCCTTCCAATGAGATAAACCAGATTCGAATCCCAGCGATGGCATGTCGATACGAATCCGCATCTGGCTTGAACCGACCACAGTGCTGACGTGAGATATCCTCATTGGTAAAGTCCCTTTGCCATGACGCTAACCGTGTGAGATTCTTGTATTCTTTCTCTCCATGTAGCGCAAATGTTGGTTAGCTTCACCAAAAAGTCCTCCACGAAAGTAAATTTCTTCCCATTTCTTGATCCAGGAGTTCCCTTGTCTTCTGGATTGGTTTCAAAATTACAAGGCTACGGAGTTGAACATTAGTAGTCGAAAACCCACAAATTATGTCGGCTGTTCAATGCCGGTTGTAAAATATTAAAATTAAAATAGCTCTTTATAAACTGCACTCATTTTTCTCTTTTCCGGTAGAAAAGGTATGTATCTTATTGCCAGTTATTGTGGTATGTGTACGCGTGCAGGAAAAGCGGAATCAGGGGTCAGAAGGGGCTTTTTCTCCCTTGCGTTTTGTAAATGAAGGGATAAACCCCTTTCTTAGACAATAATTTTAAAATCAAAATTTGAGTAATTAAACTGGCACTTAAACAAAAATAGATATTTTTTTGTGTCTGAATTCTAAAAAGAATGTTTATTTCAAGCGAGCTTGGACATTTCCTGGGATGTAATTCTACCCAATTATCCTTTATTCATCCTTTCGCCTAGGCATTATACGTCCCTATTGCTGACCGATGGGAAAATTCCTGGTTTCAAATGCTACAGTGGAAAAAAAAAGCAGCGGAGAGAAAATAGACCAACGAGTATTGAAGAAAACGGGGAAAAAGGTCTCTCATTAGAGATGAGTTCGATTTTGCTTTTGGAGGACTGAATCCAACCAATCTGAAGATGCATGGGATAATTTAGAGTTCGAAATAACGTCGGATAAAGACCAAATTTCGCAGTCCTGCCTCTCAGCTTCCGATGTCTAAACAATGAAATGGATTTTTTTTTTATCACAAACTTGTAAAACAAAAGTGAATTAAAAACTGAAAAAATCGGAGGGAACTCTAAGATGACTAAAACAAAAATTAAAAAAGAAAATCAAAATCTTAATAATTTTAATAAAACAGAGTAAAAGTCATTTCCCATTTGCTAGCCTCACAAAGCCAAAGCCCCAAACAGGAGTTGCAGATCTCAGTAATTTTTTCTACCTTATAAATTTTATATTTCTTTTACTCAATAACTATACGAAATGCTTGTTTTCAAGTAGTAAAAATGTTTATGATAATTTTATGATGAGTGCAAACCCCCTCGAAACCTTCGTTACATAAACGTTTACGTGAACGTCTTTCCGTAACGCCTCTCATTTACGAATTTCAACTAATAGAATAAGAATAACTAGTGTTGTGAAGTTTTAATTTTGAGCAAGCAAGCACTCTTGATTTAAGCTGCTGGCACTCATTATTTTCAGATTTACTTTATTTTTAAATCAACTCGAATCATAATTCAAAAAAAAAAATTGTTAAACATCAAAAAAATACTTTTTTTAAACCATTGTGTCAGGCTCAGATAATTTGAATATATATAAATATATA
>NC_092213.1:52914894-52922525 GCF_043381705.1 Parasteatoda tepidariorum | reverse complement strand
GATCTATCAACTTCTTTAGAGTATTTTGTTTATTTAGACAGTTGTGTTGCTCAAAAAGCCAGAAAAATTGCATTCTGATTAACTTATCCATATTTGTAAGCAATATTATAATTTTTGTCATTTTCGAAACCTGAGGTATATTTTTGCTATTCCTAGGATGCGAATTATTTCAATTCAATATAATTCTTTCGAATTATTTTAATTTATATTTCCAAATCTAATTTAATTTCAGTTTCATTATATCAGGAGAGTAGTTTTTAGATTAATCGCATGAAAAATCATTGTTTTATATGAATTATTATGATTTTTTTCCCACAGATATATGTAGAAAATATTATTTATACAGTAATGCATCATTTAATTGTGTATATTTAAGGTTGTGATAATAAATCACGGACATCAAATCTCATTCATCATAAATATTTTATTCTTATAATAGGTTATAAGAAGGTAAAGAATAGGTCAATAGATGAAAAAACAAAAGAAGATTTTTTTTTAAAAGAAAGTTTTTTTTCCTTCCAAGAAATTAAATGTAGATAAAAATATAACTTTTAAAAGATACTATTTCACTAATCTTTATTAATGAATCGTTATTTGATTATCTACCTATTTAACTATCAGTGAATATATTTCGGTACTATTTTGCACGCAATCGATTAAAGTGTTAACCGGGTTAATGTAAATTCAACTTTATTCTTTAATTTCTTTGGTGATGACTAAAAAAAAAACAATGAAGAAAATAAAAAATAAAAGTAAAATAAATGAATTAACTTGCCCCTCCAAAATGGAAAAGTATCTATATTTCAATTATACTCATTTAATTTTATGGATATTTATTTTAATACACGTAATTTATTTTTAATTTTATTATATACGTAGTTAATGTATCTACTTTTAATTAAAAAATAAAGACTAGTTTTACCAAGAATAATTTAATTTGAAAATGATTTCTGATCTAAATAAATCTACTTTTTATTTCATAAATTGATTCTTTGTTTCTACAATTCAATAAGGTTTTGAGTTTGATAGAAAAAAAGTAGCTGACTTCATTTATTCTGTAATCAGTTCGTCGTAATTAAACATTAATATTAACCTTTATATTATTATTGGTGTTAAAATTTAAGTTGCAGTTTTGTTGTTAAATAAAATTGAATATTATTTATACATTTTATCAGTGTTTTGATCGTTAAACATAAAATGAATTTAAGAAAAAGTGAATAAAAAGTATCCTATTTTTAATATACATATTTTTTAAATAAAACATGATTTTGATCAACTCTGATAAAATGCTTCGATGTTTCGCCTAGGGCCGCTTAAAACCTTAACACGCCCCTGTTGGAAAAATCTTTTGAAATGAAGGTTTTATGAAAGATTTTTTTTTACTAAACCTTAGCGATAAATTACTATGTCTATATTTGCTATAATAATAAATGGCTCTGGATTTACCAGCAGGTGGCATTTCTTTCAAAAGAATTTGGAGCAAACAACTTCAAGAGAGTAAATATTTTCGACATATCTTGCAAAACAACAAATTTTACTTTCGATTTCTTTCCTTAAGGATTATAACGGCTGGTTAATAGTAACAAATGTAAAATAAAAGTGTTTATCAATTAGTAAATAATCATATAAAGGGCTATGAAAAAAAATTTCAAATCTTAAAATTATAGAACTTTAAATCTATAAAACTTTCGGGGTGTTAAGATACTCTTAAAGCCTATTTTAGAATTGCAAAAACTGAAGCTGAAATTATAAATAAAAGTATTAAGAATAAATAAATAAGCGTGAAACTCATTTTTAGAATTTTGAAAATATTATTAATTGAAATACATGTTAAATAACTTAGCTTAATCGTTAAATACTTGTGTAAACAATAAGTTTTATTACACAGTTTATCTGAAGAAAAGGTATTTAAATAAAAAAATTCGTTATGGACAATGTCATGCTGAAATATGCATAACATATTTCCTAATATCTAAGAAAACAAAGAAATTACTATCTTATTTAATCCTTTTTCTATAAATAGAAATCATTAAAATAATCAGTGATCTTTTTATATCACGACCTTGAATGGAGTGCGGAATAAAATCTATTTTTAGAGATTTTACATCTGTCCCTCCCTCTACATCTGTTTAACACATTAGCATGGATTTCGTAAACTGTTATATGGTTGCTAATGTTATGGATTCATTAAAATTCGTTAGTATTTCCCACGCTTTTTTTTACCGTCAATACATTTGAATGTGTAACGCTAAGAAAAAGAGCCTTGTCATAAAATTCAATCTATTAATAGCCAATACATGGATTCTTTAACTTTCCTTGGAGAAAACTATGCCAACGTACATATGAAACTCGCCTTTTTGGTTTCTTGGTGGATGGGCGTGTCCTTTTGGTTTCAAAGCCGAAGTAACACCCTCCTGGCCATTTTCCAAATTTATAATCTAATAATGTATTTTTATATTAAAAATTAAAATTAATCTTTACTTTGTTGGTCTACATAAGTTCAAAAATAAAGCATTTCTATTATCCAATATTTTAGAAAAATAAATCATTTTTATTATTTATATTTAATTTTTCATTTGAGCAATATATCTTCACGCTCTGGACAATAAAGTAATTGGGTGAATGGATAATGGTAATGCATGCAATGATTCATCAACATTCTTTAACTAACATTAATCATTGTCTTCAAGATGAATTTAATACTAATACATCAACTATTGTTAATGATCAATTACTTTCTTAAAGCATCAAATTTTGTCACAATAAAATCAAACCTTTTTCATAACAGACAACTATTATAATCTTTTCTTAAAGCATTAAAATCTCATTTTTGTTTCTGAGAGGAGTCATCCTTCTTTCCTTTGCTCGCATACATTCAGAAGGGCATATCGTCTCCTTTCCAGGGACGCCACATTAGGTGGCTTAATGTTGCCACCACGCTACAGACAGTACAGTAAGATATAAAGGAAAGGATATCCATGCTATTGGAAAGGGATTCAAGTCCTTGACATCAGGTCAACTTCCTGCCCACTATACAGACCGTCAGCTCCGAAAGAGACCACAAGCAATTTCAAATACGTTTCAGTTTATTGCGTCAAAAGTATTATTGAGTTATAACAGGTATAATTAGTTTTGAGTAACAATAATATTTAAGCGTTTGTTTAATATTAAGTAACTTCCTGAAATTTTACATTACTCTCCTTGCACTGTAAAAAATTTCGGATCAAATTACGGTAAAAAGTACCGGCTTTCAGTGCGCAAATACTTTTCTCCGTAAAATCTAGTTACTGGAATATATTACGAAAAAAAAATCTGATATATCGTAATTTTTACAGAAATATTTACTTAAAATCACGAATCACACTAATTAAATAAATATTACTGTAGAAATTTCGGAATAATATTTCACGGTAAAGATGGTTTTACGTTAAAATGAATTTTACGAATCATGCATCCAAAGTGCCTGTGCTTTATACTCTTTTTTAAAATTTTAAAATTTTTACAGTATTTGTACAATTTTGTACGCGACACTTACTATTACAGAGATTCAAGTCCCGATTACTAAATCATAGTGACGCCCTTTTTACCCTAAACTCTAGAGCAGTGTACATATTTTAATATTTGAAATATAGATCTCTTTTATGATAAGTTTTAGGTACCTTGCAGCAAGCCCTTAAAATATAATGAAACATTTGGAGGGTAACGATACGAAACTATTTTATACTCTATTATTATGCCTCCCACATAGAAATTATCAAAACTATTCCGATAACATGAAACATGTTATGATACGTTAATAATTACTAAAAATGTTCTGATGAAAATGTTACCGTGCCTGAGAAACGAAGGAAGCATTTTGTGCTCTGTTAGTTATATTGAGTCTATTTTAAAAAGAAAATATCTAATTACTGTAATGTATCCTTCATTTCAACCTTTGCTTTTCTTACAGGAATTTCAACTTTTCATTTCAGTTTCTCTGACATTTAATTAAACTTTAGAAACAAGACTTGAAATTAAGTGCCAAAGGGCTAAAAATTTACTTGCGAAAACTTTTGACAGAGTATCTGATGAAATTGAAGTTTGTTTCGCACACTATAATTTCTTTTAAACGATGTACTAAAACTATATTTAACAGTAATTATGTTAAAGATGTAAATAAATTAAAATCGTACTTTTAAAAAAAATGTAGTATGTATTTTTAAAAAAATGTAGTTTAAAAAAAAAGTATTTATTCAGAAACCATAAACGATTATATAGAAATCAAAAATATCTTAAGATTATTTCAAGCGAAGGAACTTCAGAACTGGAATTTTTGTATTGTTCGGAATTTAATTTCGTTTTTTTATGAAAATGAAAGAAAATTTTTTCCTGATGAGTAAATAATTTATTAAATCAGGTATTGTCTATTCTGCTACCATACCGTTTACCATCTTTCTGACATTAACATGATTCTGCGCTCATACAATATTTGTTTTTTGCTGGCAGCATGATCCAGGTGATTTTTTTACCTCCATTATTAAAATAAAGCTTAAACCACCTGATAAATTCTGTAGAGATCAGAACATTGTAGAAGGCAACTTATTTCTTGTCACCGGTGATAATGCTTTTCAAAAATGGACAATTTTCTTAAAGTTTGTGAAGCAAATTTACAGACGTCAGTACGACGGCTCCTCTAATTTCTTTCCGTAAGTACATGAAGAACCCATGTGTCAAGCTTTGAGTTTAAACCTTTAGGCTATTCAAATGATGATGGACAGTCTAATTTGATGAACTTAATCTGTCAGCCGTCTGAAGAGTTTTTATTCATCGACTTGCATCAATTAATGCCTTTATTGTGTCTTCATCTGCTTAACCTGGAGTGGAGCATCTTAATCGAAATTTTCTCGAATAGTACTACCAATATATTTATATACTGGCGTACTGCCAATATATTTACTCCATACAAATCAGATCATTATTTTCTTGTTTGAAAAATATTGTTCTATTTTCGATAGAAAAGTAGTATAATAGGACGAGAATTTAGCTTTTAACTTTCCTTATTTAAAAGGCCACCAACTAAAAACTACTTCATACAATAAATCACAACTAAGGTTGTTGTATCACCTGTTAAAATATATAATGATTATGCCACTTAAGTGTAACGTTGACCGTCTAAAAATATAATTATCTCTCTCCAGAAAAAAAAACGAAAATACCTTCCGAACAACACAATAAAAATGTTAACATTTTTCTGATAACTCAAAATATTTGAACAAACCAGAACATTAAGTGTGAGAAAAATCGTTTATATATATTTTTTAATAAAAATGCAAATGAAAGTTTTAATAAAAATACAAATTTTCATGCTTAATAATTAAACGGTGTGCCAATAAACCGGACCACCCTAAATCACGTCTGATCAAATAAATGATCAGTACTTCAGAATGAGTACTCAGGATGAGTACTCATTCTTAATGGTTCGAGGAAGTGACCTCAAATATGCTAATTAATTATCGCAGACGATATTTTAAGCTACAAAAATCAGACCCGAAATCATATTTTCTCTAAATAAACGTGCGTTTTTTACGAAGGATTCGGATTTTGGACCCCTAAAATAAAGGGGGTAGTGATCAATCTGGAAATTATGGTCCCAATAGTTCGGTCAGGAGAGCGCTCTAAAACTCTGACCCCTTAATGTTAATTTTAATTTTTGCGTATTTCGCTGCATCTCGAGAAATTTTTAAACGCTCGCAGTTATGAAATATGCTAATACAAAGATAATTCTTAGAAAATTATAATTTTTACTAAATATTTATTATTTATAATATTCTAATTAATAAAAGTTGAAATTTTTTTAAAACGTTAGGTATGCAATTTTTACTTCATCTTAAAGTATGTAATTTTACAAAAAAAGTTACAAAATTTGAGCGAAATCCATCCGTTGAATACTTTCTGAGAAATCAAGTTTTAAATTTACGACATCTTAATTCTATTTCTCAGGACGGATTTCACTCAAATTTTAAATTTTGCTATAAAAAATTACATACTTCAAAATGACGTAATAATTGTTTACCTAACAATTCGAAATTTTTCAATTATTGTTAAATGTAATAATAAAAAAAAAACCTTTGCTATGCTTTTTCATGAAATTTTCGTTGGATAAACGAATTTCATAATTGTTTGCAAAATTATGAAGTTTTCAAAATAGTAGATTCGCTCAAAGAGGTCTCGACCAATGGCGATATACGCAAAAAGTAAAATTAACATTAATGGATCTGAAATTTGAAGGACTGTCCTGACCAGACTAGCGGGGACAATATTTCCTAAATCGCTGCTGCCCCCTATATTTTGGGAGTGAGGCATTCGAAATCTTTGAAATAGAATTTTTTTTATTTAGATAAAGTTTGTTTTTGAGTCTGACTTCACAACTTTGAATATCGTCTGCACTAATTATTTAGCCTAGTTGAGGTCACCTCCTGGAATCATTAAGAATGAGTTTTAGAACGGGAATATTCCGAACATTAAATAAAAGAACTATAATTTTGTCAAACAGAACTTCCGGCAAACTGAAATCATTTGAATGGCACATTTACCAAATGAATGATTCTAATTCCGTGCATTTTGGTTTTATTAACCAGAATATGTTGTTTTTTTTTGCGCGAAATGTCCTTACCATGCAGTTGAGTAATTTTATCTAAAAAATTTTTTCCGTGAAGGTATGCATATTTTTAACGGCAGAAAAAATTTGATCCTCATAAAAAAAATTACTTTTTAGCACTTGATTAAAAAGAAATTATTTTTTTAATATACCTATAAAGCAATCGCCTTTATTTTGCAGAATTTCATTCTTCTGTAAATAAGAGATTTTTTTTTTCATCACTGATCAATTTTAAGGATTTTTCTTTTTAAGAAAAAAAATACAGTATTTTTAAAATTCTTTCTGCTTCAGAATTTTATCAGCTTAAACATTTTTTCCTACATGCATGAGTTTCAAATGTGAATTTTATCTGAAATTCGGGTGTCTTAAAAAGATCTCCGAGTTTGATAGAGAAAAGAAGAAAATGTTTGATTGCTTTTCCTTCAACGTTTCTAAAAAAAGAAGATGCATTCGCTTCCTTGAAATGGTGAAAAAATGTAAAAATGTCTTTTTAGGTGACAAAAAAACTGTATTTTTTATTCCAGAGGTATTCCTTTTTTTTTTATAAAATAAAGCTTAAACGAATACTATTTTTGTTCCTATATATTCTTAAAATTATTTTACATATTCGATATTATAATTATTACAAAACGTTGTATATTTAGTTTAAAGTAACGATAATGACTATTTAAATTATAAATATTTTTTCATAATAATTAGGTATTTTTAATTCTAAAAGCATCTAATGTGGTTTAATTGCTTAGTTAAGTTTAAAAAAAATAAATGTACTGCTTCGAATCTTCTGTTTTAAAACTAAATACATAAACTAATCAATCATAGTTACTTAAATTTGTAAAGTATTGTAAATAAAGGGCGTATGGTAATGTAAAATTGCTAATTTAAAAATTTACTATTTTCCATTGTAATGCTATGTTTCAAAATTACTTAGAAAGCTACTCTGTTTACTGATTACTGAATTTCAATTGATAAAAGAAAATTTAAATATATATATATA
>NC_092213.1:52877247-52914074 GCF_043381705.1 Parasteatoda tepidariorum | reverse complement strand
ATACACAAGTCTCTAAAAAAAAAAAAAAACTTTTTTTCTTCTGAATGTTAAATCAAATCATTTAAGTTGTAGAATTGAATACTTAAAATTGGATATTATTTTAAATTTTAAACTAGTACAACTTCTGTTTTAAGTTTGACCATAGCGATTGATAGCGAAAAATATATTTATTTACACACACTATTTGTTATAGTTAGTTTAAAATTAGTTATAATTTTGAAGAAACTTGAAATAGTTTAGATACAAATTTCAAAATTATATTAATTAAAATTCCTGTCACAATATATCCTAAAACTTATCAATATTTATTATACTTGAGAATTTGAAAACTTCAGGAAAAAGCATTTTTTATTGAAATGAATAATAACTTTTCTTGACAAGTGTGAGATAACTGAAAGTATTTGAATACTTTTAATCCAAATAAATGATACTCCACTTTAACCTCAGTTTTAAAACTATTTAAAAACTTCTTTTGTTTTGAATAAATCAATTATATTTAAACATTTTCAAAATACACTTTTTAACTTTAAGATTATCAACGATGTTGCGTAATTATTTTTTTTAAATAAAATTATGAAACTTCATGTTATAATGAATATACTAAAATAGAAATACGATGATAGTAATTAAAATTATTCTTCTGAATGGATTTTGTTTGAAAATTGTTAATTACGTGAAAAGGTGATAGCGATGCAGAAAATTATATAATTTCACAGTTTTTTCTAACTATTGTAGTTTTGTATCCATGGGTTTTTCATACTTGATTTTTATTCGTTTACATTATTATTATTTGTTTCACTTTATTATTTGTTATATATTTTAGTCAAAAAATGAATATACGCTGTTTAAATTTTGATTACATGATGTTTCCAAATTCAACTATCACTTGCTTCGGAGCTATTTTGACACATATTTGCACAATTTTGAAAAACATTTTTATGCAGTGTGCAATTAACTGACTCGATAGTTTTTTCAATCACCTGTAATAGGATACAGATGAAAATAATAAATTATTATAGTGGTATATTTTGAAAACTTTTAATAAATATGTTCTAATTATAAGTTATAGGGAATAATATCTATTGTTTACTAAATAACTACACGAAAAAAATACTATATTATCATTAAGTTTCATCTATATAAAGTAAGGACAACGTTTAAGTATTTTTTTTATATATGTACCTCATACAAACCCACAATTCTTAACTAATCTTCACCTTTTTGTTGTAAATGTGTGCGAAGATATGGATGGTGGATCTTAACTGTCTACTTCACCGAGAAAAAAAAAGTAAGGTCTAAACTGCCTGAAAATGGTAAAAATTATCATGTTTGGGTTCAATGAGAGCACCGAAAAGCACCATAATTTTTACCAAAGAGACTTTAGTACAGTTAATTAATTCAATTATTTTTAATATCATTAATACAATTTAATTATTAGTAAAATAAACATTATTAGTAAAATTAATTTTTATAATGTTTAGTAAACATTAATTTATAAACCGATATAAAATTTGGGAAATTTGTTAAAATTTGGCTATTATATCATGATACTTTAAGAACATGCCATAAAAACCATTCATTCGGTTAAATTTATTTTTGAGTTTTTATTTTACTAGAAGTTCGCTTATAAGAACTATAATTTTGAAAATCAGAATTATAGTTCAGAATATACTGCAAACCGTTACGTTTTGAATATTTTAAATACCAAATATTTTGGTTTTATTCACATAATTACTTTTTTTAATTTCGTTTATATATTCATTTTTTTATCAATATGCCTTTATTATACGGTACGGTAATTTTCATCTTCAAATGTCAGTGGCTCGATAGCCCAGGGTGGCCTTTTCAAGAAGTTTTTCCGACCAACTCTTTTTACTAGTATATTCCAGTTTTTAGTTAAGACCAAAAGTTTTTTTTTTCAGTCCATCTATCCATCTCAAATTCGGCTAGCCTCTTTTTCGTTTGCCATCTGGTAAGGCAATTAAAACTCTTGTTGTGGTACGGTCTTACGTGCACTCTGTCTATTTTATTTTTTGTCTTTTAATGAAAATAATAATGTCGGGTTCAATATATGAATGAAAAAGCTCTAAATTTGTTCTTCTAAGTCAGACACCAATGTTCTTCTAAGTCCCACAATTGTTCTTCTAAGCCATATATCTGCTAATTTTATCAGAATTCATTTCTCCGCCTTAAAACCTTTCTCCGACCACAAGTTCGTGCCTTAAATAACAAAGAAAGAGTTTTTCCCAGGATATGATTATTATTCAGGATATGAAATATTTATAAGAGTGGTTTGCTAGCTCTAATCAATCCAAAAATTTGATTCATCTCATGCTTTTAAGAATTTTTTTATCTTTGATTTCCTAAGTTAAGTTATCATAATTAAAATGAACTGTAATAATTCAGCAACGCATGGTGTTTGCGTCTTTGAAGTCGTAATTTAAATGGTATATGGAATCCCGTTTCTTGTATAGATATTTACGATTTCAAAGCGTGTTTTTATAAACTTAAATAATAGAAACTCATCTAGGACTAATGAATAGTTCTTAATACAACCATTAGAGAATCGCGGTAAATTCTTAATAGAGTATTTAAAATGGTATGATTTGTTTTGTTAATCTTTATTGGTGAGTTGAGCTTCTAACTCATGCTATAATAAATTTAATGGCATAAAGCCGCACATCAGTATATAAGAAACAGAAAAAATTGAGGTTGTGTATTTGGCACCATTGATGTGTAGCAGGGGGATATATAGGTACTTAACCATTTCGGAGGGTAGTAAAAAGCCTATTACCTATATTGAGCACACATATTGGTATAATAGTTTTCCATTACACAGAATTTGCATAAATTTAAATAAACAAAAGCATTGCATTAAAAAGCTAAGTCGACGAAAAAAAGATATTTATTCAATTATGAGAATCGTAAAAATTTTCTAATTGTTACTAACAACAATGATGCTTTATTAATTTTGGAAATAGGGGCAAATTAAAATAAAAGCTAACATTTGTTCCAAAATGGATAGAGGGTAATATTTGTTAAGAAAAAACCATAAAAAATTACTTTACTATTATTGACGCCAATGATGTTTAATTAATTTTGGTAATAGGCACTANTCACAAACAGGTGTTTATATATATATATATATATATGTATATATAACTATCTATCAGGAGTTGACTCAATCAACAGTAATAAGTCAAACTGATCTTGATTATAATTAATCTTTATTTCAATGAAATAAATTTCTAAAAGCACGCTTTGATTATCCTGATAACATAAAGCCTACGGAAAAGGCAACAAATAATAAAAAAAAAGATTTGTTTTAGTTAAATTATGTCCGTACTTCATTGTATTGATTAACATCTATTTATTGAGCATTCATGTTTTTTAATCTCTTGCGAATAATGGGTATAAATAGCATTAGTAATGGGTAATTATTAATATTAATGGGTATAGCTATAAGACTTTAAATTTTGAGCATATAAAAGGCTTTAACACCTTTATGGTTTAAAGAGGAGTGCTTTAATGTTAACTTTGTTCATTGTTTCGTTATTCAACTCTATTTAAAATGAATATTCTAAAACAAAGTCAGGTTAACTTTATTTGCCCAAATATAAAAGAAAGGAAGATAGATTTTTGAAAAAAAAAGTAAAATTGCTTGAGGTTGGAATGGAAACAATGCTTGACTTAGAAAATAAAAAAAGTGCTTTTTAGCTATGCTACATAATATTAAGCTAAATTCAGTAGAATATTTTTTTCATTTTATTTAAGGTTTTATAAGTAAATGCATTTTATTTTATCAATCTCAAAGGAATTAATAGTTTGCTCTCTAATAAAGAATTTAGTAAATAAAATCAAATTATGATAGTTTCTAGCATCAAATAGTAAAAGAAATACCTTAAAAATTCTATTTCAGGTTCTCTGTATTTTTCCTCCTTTTCAAAGAAATCTTTCAGTCTAAATAAATAGTTAAATTTATTATTTTGTTTGTATTGTCCGCGCGTTTTCTTTACATGCATGTTTGCTAACTTTATCTAATTTTCGAAGAAAAGTTCATTCTATTTATTAAAGCGGAATCCAGACAAACAGTTTAATTTATTCAATTCCACAAAATATCCTATTTTTTAAATAATTATAATTTAACTTATTTGACTTAATATTGATTTCGAATTAAATTAGACTTGTTTTGATTATTATGCGTGTTTTTAAAATTAAGATGAGGGAGGGCCTCCACCTCCTTTTTCCCCAGTGCATTAATCTCCTCGATTGTTTTATAAATATTTTCGTTTCTTTATTTCAAACCGATCTTAGATTGGGATGAAGTTTAAACTTCATGTATATATTGCTAGTTAATAAAAAACTTATTTAATTTTTAGTAATTGTTAAAACTCGTTAAATAATGTTCGATAAGGAGATTATTTATCCATTAGTGTCAAAAGTAATATTCTTAATAACATTTAATAAATAGTTATTCTGTTCTCATTATTTCAGTTGCCTGAGCTGACAAAACACGCTTTGTCACAAACCTTATTATGAAAGTAAAGATTTAGCGTTTAATGATTTTAAAACGTGAAATAAATAATTTTATCGCGAAATATTGTATTACAGCGTAATATCACGTAATCATTTCAGAAAAGAACAAAGATTTCTATTTAACTAAAGGATTTGTCTTTTTGTAGAAGAATTGTTATTTTTTTAAAGAATTAGGTTTTCAATATATCATCCAACTCAAATACGCAATATGGGCAGAGAATAATATTAAGGACTGTATTCTTCGTCGCTATTATGTTTTCATTTTCAGTGAATGATATAAACAGATAAACAAGAGATAAGAAAGCAATTTAATTGTAAAACTGTAATAACAGTTATTAATTTCGTGCTAATTTCAGTCAGAAATGATCCCATCGTTATTATTCCGATCATTTTTTTTGCCCAACAAAGCTGCACAAATCGGTCAGGTAACACTGTTAAAATTTTCATTCCAAAATTATGGTAAAATAACCGGCAGCTGTCTGTCCATCCGATTAACCGTAAAGTTTACGGTAAAGAATATTTTTTTTCTTTCATGGTTTTAAAACCATTTGCGAAAAGTATGGTTATAAAACCATGAATATAAAACTATACGGTATTTTAACCATTTACAGCTAGCATGTTTCAAAAACGCAAAAAAAATTAATTCTTTAACTAGACATAGGAGCTCTGCTTCTCGTAAGGTAATGGGCATTGGAGAGTGTCGGACACTGGAAATTCTTCATGTGTGAAGGGAATGGAGAAAATGTTTTAGTGTCAACACTAGGACTCGAATTCCCGTCCTACCGGTCATGAGATTGACAGATAAGCCGCTCGGCTATGATATGCAAGCAGTTGCAAAGAACTAAGTAACTTCATTAGGTGATTCTAGATGGTGCGATAAAATTCCGGTTGCTTAACCGTATTAGGTGAATAAACAGTTTTTCTCAAACCTAACAGTTTGATTACCATTTTGTTTATGGTTATTTGACTGTTTTGATTAAATATGGTAAAATAACCATTCAATAAATTGTCATCAATTTTTTCCGAGAAATTTTTAACAGTGTAACAATAGTATTTTAGAGTGTATAGAGATATAATTTTATGTCAATAACAATAAATAAATATATTCTATCCATAAATTTATAATTTTTTTTTTACATTTCGCATTGCTTCACGGAGAGAAAAATACCGTACTTACCGTCACCGTATTGATTAATAAAAAAAAGATTAAAAAAAATCAAAATTCTGATTACTAAAATAAAAATTTACGGTATTTAAACCACTCATTTAATTACCTTTCCGTTCATATGGTAACGGTTACGGAAATTCTGTTTTTTAGGACAATATTTCTTTTTATAATTTTAAAATAAAACTAGTTTCGAAATAAATTTAATTTTAAAATAAATTTCATTTAATATTTCCCGACTCTTTAAAACTCGTTCACCATTCAGGATACAGTCTTTATTTAGTACGCTATCCGCAATTTTTTTATGAAAAAATATACATGGAGAAAAAATGCCGTGCTGTTTAATAATTTCTGGGTAAAAAATATAATTCTGGATATTAAATATCAAAATTGATATTTAAATCATTAATTTAGTTATTTTCCTATCGTGATGGTTCACAGGAAGGTTTGGTTTTCAAAATTAGAGTTCTTATTGGGCCACACATTTTGTAAAAAAAAAATTAAGAAAAAAAGTAAATGTAACCAAATAAATGGTTTTTATGACATATTCTAAGGCAGTGTTCCCCAATCTTTTTATCACCGCGGACCTGTCAACGTTTGATAATTTTACCGCGGCCCGCTGGAGGGGGGGGGGTGCTTTGATTGTTTATATTTTAGATTATTTTGATTTATTAATTTTAATTTAATTGTATTTAAACATGCCCTCAGAATAAAATACAGTTACATCAGAAAATAAATATAAAGTTATTTAACATTTTAACTTACTAGAACGTTAAATCAATGAGAACCCTGAGCTTGTTTCTTTGCAATGAGACGGTTCCACCTGGGGGTAATCGGAGACAATGACACCCGAAGTGTGTTGATCATGTCCAGTTTATTCTGTAGCTTTGGTTTGTTTTGGTTGCAGTTGCTGCAGAAAACCCAGCTTCACACAGATAGGTTGTCGGAAATGGCAATAGGGATTTAAATGCTGTGATAGCAATCTTTTTACTTTTTAAAACATTAAAAAATTTTTGTCACTACCTTCGATGGCCCTTTTTTTAAAAATAAATAAAATTTTAATGGATCACATATTTTTAATTTGGGGTATAAACCTGGGAATTTAAATTCAGTTTCAAAATGAAAAGGGTAGGCCCGGGACCATTTGATCCACGGACCGGTACCGGTCCGCGGACCGGGGGTTGGGGAACACTGTTCTAAGGTATTGCGATGAAATTTTATACTTTTTTATCCCGAATTTTCGAATATCGAATTTTATCCCGAAATTTTATCCTGTGTTATAAAAACTAGGTAATTTTAAAGAAATCTCATAGTGCTTTGGTAAAAATTACAGTGATTTTCGATGTTCATGATTAATTTTACCATAAATTGGTATTTTTAACCATAATTTTTTTTCTCAATCAAACAATTAGCACACTAATATAGTATGTTACAGATATTTAATAAAACTTCAATCCTTTTTTTGTGTTATTATTTTGATCAGCGCACATTTTTCGTTTCATATAGAAACTTTACAGAATTGTAAAATTTAAAAGAGGACTTTTCAAACATGTTTTTAAAATAGAAAAAAAATGAAGATGAAGAAAACTTTTTAAGTTTCACCATTATTTATTGTTATAATGTTATATCATCAATATTAAGATAAAAGCACAAACTTTGCACTACTTTGGAGAACATAGCTTAATCATTAAAGAAATAAAACATTTAAAAGACTTAAAAGACATTTTTCTCACAAAGCAATAAAAAGAAAGTAACACGTTAATACAATTAACACATCAACATTCTTTTGTGACAATACTTAATCAGCCAACTCTTATAGATCGGAATATATTTTATATTTATAAAAATAGAGCACTTATTGTTGTTGTTAATTTACGTCGCACTAGAGCTGCACAATGGGCTATTGGCGACGGTCTGGGAAACATCCCGGAGGATGACCCGAAGACATGTCATCACAATTATAGAGCACTTAGAAAGTTTACTTTATAATAACGGGTCTCTATTCAACTCCATTATACTTTGGAATGTAATATACTTTAATAATACAATTGTTTAAAATGATTTCATTTTTTTTTATTTTTTCAAATTTAATAAAATACATTTAAAGAGAATGGCATAAAAGTTCTTTGACTTCATAATATTTTGGATTGTAGTTTTTATTACAATTGCTCTTTTTTCGTATTTTCAACATTCCTTTTGTGATATAACACACTTTTTATCCGATGATCGATAAAGAAGTGATTTTAACGAGCCGATATGGATGTTTTCGTAGAAATAAAAGAAAAATGCTTCGTTAGCTTTTCCTACAGAAGCAGCAGGTGCACCTGTGATCTTTTGCAGATAGTTTGAAAAGAGAATCTTTTTTATTTTGAAAAGTAAAGAACTATTTCTGTAATTTGACAGACAGATATGTGCGTTATCTTTTAATATTAAATATTTCGCTTGCATTGAAATAAAGGTTCAATGTTTGAGCATTTTCTTATTCCAGTGAATATTGTTGATTTATGAAAAATCTATTTTCATTTTAAAATAGTTATTGAAGTAAAGTCGTTGTGAACTCACAAATTTGAGGTGTTTTGATTGCTTGAAATGACGCCCGGTGGCGGAGAGATAGCGCTTCACGCCGTTGTGCCAGAAGTCCTTGGTTCGATCCTTGGGCCGGGCAAGGTTGACTCAGCCTTTCATTCCTTCAGTGCGTCTATAAAATGAGTACCAAACATATTTGGGAACTAAAAACTGGAGATTCCGAGTTGGGCAACCGGAATATCTGCTCTTGCGCCCTGGAACCCAAAGGTCAAGGAAACTGAAATGAGCACTGTAGGCTCTGGCCCTCGATGGGATGCCACGCCTTTGAGTTTAGTTTTATATTGCTTAAATTATTTATTGGGAGGTCTTAACTAAGTAACATTTTATTATTAAACTAAAATGATAATATTTTTAACATATGAATTTTGATAATTAATTTGTAACTGGTATGGGGTTGAGAAATGAGGCCCACTTACATCCTCACGTTACATTTTTTTAGCATCAAACTTATTATTCGTGCTTATATTTCACCTGTTGACGCTGAGTCGTGCTTCAGTCTTGGTTAGAAAGTATGATTTTCGGCACCTATCATGAGAGTTTTGCTAGGAAATATTATTATATACGGTACACTTCACAGATTATATCTGACATTACACTGACAAGAACAAAGAGACAGATGAATGCACTATATATTTAAAAAAATTTTTTTTTGTACTGAAGTGAAAGTTATGTATAACTGTATTTGCTTCATTCTGATGAGTATTATTAATTTAATAAAAATGTATTTGCACTTTAAAAATAGTAATATTAAAAAATAATAACATTAACAAGAAGGTTAATTGATTTTAACTGACATTTCATTGTCAAGTACTGAGACTGAAATGTATTCATTATATATTTATTGTTAAATATTCTGTTTGTACACTGTAGGGAAGATTTCATGCTGAAGTGCTTGTTTACTTGCTTTATTTCGTTGAATATTGCTTATTTTTAAAAAACATTTTTGTATTTTTAAAATAGATGCAATAAAAGTATTATTATTCACAGTACGTTAGGCTTTGCTGTACAAATATTAACTCGTTATCTAATAATATCTTAAAATTAAAAAAAAAGTTATATAAATTAGGTCATAATATGATTTTTTTTAAAACAAATAAAAAGTTCAATATTGGGAAAGTTTTTTAAAATTACTTAAATTTGACAAACAGTATGCTTAATGAGATGTTTTCAAAATCTATAATAAAATAAAATATTGCTCTTAATAAGAATTTTATTTGGGTGGAATTCTTTTAAAAAACATAAATATCAAAATAAGACTGAGAATAAAAAGAAAGTTACATTTGCCCTCGTGAACTTCGTTTACACTTCTGGAAGTACTTATTTTCATTTTCTTACTTTCCACCTGATAAATCTCTAACATCTTTTTTTCTTTCAAAACCTCTTGACATTTAATTAAATTTCAGGTTCACCAAGAAAGACTCTTAATTCAAAACAGCATGAAATACAGTAAATGCATTACATTTTATCCATGAATGTAAATTGATTTAGATTGCTAAACATCTTAAAGTTGTTATTTTCCAGGGGCAAAAATGTATATTCCTTGTTCAATTTATCATACTACACTTCAGTATTTAATAAAATATTAAAATATATTTCACCACCATATAAATTACGTACAATAGTGAAATATATATATACATATATATTTACGTTAACGTAACATTAACGTAACGTAAAATAAAAACCTTTAACTAATCTTTTCGTGTTATTTTTTTAATCTAAATTCTTATTCTTAATTTATTATTCTAAATTTAAAGAAAATCAATGTTGAATTCAAGCCAATTATTCAAACTTAAATTGGTGTTCAGTTTCAAAAATTTTAATGCAAATAAAATATTTGAATTTTTTTGTCCTTAATAAAGTATTTAATAAGTGAAATTTTTTAAAATATTTTAGTGCTCTTAAGGAATGACCAAAATTATGAAGTTAACATGGATAAGAATTTAATCCCAGTTGTGAAATTTGTCACTATGGAAGCCCAATTGATAAGGATAATTTGGAAAATCAATTAAATACTTGCTCTGAAATTTTAAATTAAAATCAAGGTAAAACAGCAGTAAAACTGAACATATTAATGTTTGAGCTTGATGTTGTTCTAGAGTTCACAGCCTGACTCAGGCATTTCCAAAGAAAAAAATATATTGATCATAAATTAAATGACGAGTAGAAACTTAAAAAGTTTCAAAAATTCATCGAGGGCTTAGCTTTGAAATTATTTAATAATAACTCTTTAAAATATAATTTTTTTTCAGTAAAAAACCGAAATTTGGCATTAATGATTTTCAAAATTTAAAATTGTTTCATCAAACTAATGAGCTAAACTCATATTTTACCGAAAAGATAAAGCTAGGTCAAAAGATAAATTTAAGTAATGAACATATAATTGAGGGTTTGTCTATGAGATTACCCTCACAAACGAAGGCATTTTAGGTTCTAAAAGAACCCAAATCCTTAACTGATTGACTTACAAATGTTACAAAAATTATTCGTTATATCCCCGATGTCTTGCCTCAAAATAAAAATAAACAAAAGTTGCCAGAATCATATTTTAGTTGGCATAAACAACAAAATCAAAATCTTCAGGGCTAGACACCAAGGTGGCAATTTATTAATAATCCACAGTTAAACCAATTTATTATAATAATCCCAAACAAAACCGATTTTTTTCACGGTCAAGTCAAAATCTAATCCTACAATCCTAAAGTAGACCTAGATTTAATAAAGAAAGGGACAGATTTAATGAAAATAAGCAACAAACAAATCGTTTACCCGTCTTCTCAGCAGTTACTTCCTAGACTTCGGAAATACTGCGATAAGCTAGAGATTACTAATGCGTCATTCAGTGGGGATCAAAATTGTATACAGAATATGGATTAACAGGTAAATTACCTACCGCAAAACTGATGATTAATGGTAACTGGACACTTTCAAAATAAACAATGAAAACAGCAATCATTAGGAATTACCAATTGCGACTAATAAAACTATCTTTTTAAATGTTGACACAGGTAGTACTCGAAATATTTTCCAACAAGCATTTAAGTTTTAAAATATTTCTCTTTCATTTAGGGGAGTCGGTACCAGTAATACTAAAACTGACCTTTTTATTTACCTTTTCTCAGTAACTGAACAAGATATTGCTTCAGTATTTTTTTTCTATAAATTATTTACATATGCATGTTCACACTGGGATAACTGTTGATACATATCTCTGACAGAAGTTTTTTAAAAAAAATTATGAAGTAATAACTTTTAATTTTTTAAAAAGTTTCATCAAAAATCTTTCATAACTGAAAAATAATTCTTTTAACGTTTAAATATTATCCCAGTATGCAACTGATATAATCTCAAAGATTCCCAAAACATTCAAAACGATATCATAAGTAGTTTCTTTGAAAAGGTACATCCTAAAAAATCAATTTTAGCGTTATTGATGCTTGCTGTACCAATTAACTCCCCTTGAAATATATATAAAGCTAAATATTACGCTTTCTTATACTTTTCAAAGGGGAACTCAACACTAAATCCTTATAACATATTTTTCAGATTTTTTGTTTATTACAGAGTAATGCATTAATTTTTTAATGATTCATTTCCCTAATTAACAACATGAATGACTAACAAAGGGGTGATAAATTGTTTGCATAACAACTGCTTTTTCTCTAGTTGCTTTTGATAATTTTGGCGAGTAATAAATGGCTGAACTCTGAAAGAAACCAAGGATAGATTTTTTGTTAAATCCAATACTTTTCCGTAAAAGCTGGCATTCTAATCTTATTAATTGAGCCTTTTATGCAAGTTTCTAGCGAATAAAATTAGTAAATCATGTTAGAACAACGAAAGATCTCATAGACCTGTTCATGGTTATTCTTACCTTTTTTATGTATACAATGTAAAATGGCGTACTCATTTGACATATGATATCAAATGTTTGTCGAGTGAATAATTTTTTTTCTTCTAAGTTAAATGAATATTATTATGAAAACTATTCTATAATAAATATTTTTGAATAATTACCAAATTGATATACGTTAAGAGCTTAAGGTCTTAAATATAACTAATGACGTATCTTAAAAAGTGTTTATTGAGTTTGTAACTGTGGGTTGGCTGGCAGCCGTGTTTGTACATGGAAAATAAATCAATAATAAATCAATAAGAGACTATATAGGATGAAAGGTCACTGCTTCAGTTTATATCAACGCAAATGTCAAAAAGAAAGATGAAAAGGACCGAATATAGGACCAAATATATAGGACCAAAAGTACACTGCTTCAGCTATATCAAGGCAAATATCAAAAAAAAAAAGTTATTCTTGTGGACAGTCACTAATCTGTTGATCTGTTGTAAGGTAGCCAAAATGTCAGGATAGGAGAAAAGGTATTCTAGTGACAGTTCTAAGTCGGTACAGCTTCAGTAATGCAGGTGCATTTTTGTAATTGTAATTTATGTCTATAGACTAAGTTTTGTCTATCCAGCGCCCTCTATGTCACACAGTGTCAAAATGAAGAAAAGCCCTACGTTCTTGAAAATGTGATCTAAATTTTTAATATTTGGAATGTAACTTAAGTGCTGCAATGTCTAGTCTTTTAAAAATTAGTAAAAATGAAATTTCTTTATTGATTTTAATAAATTTCGAAAATAAATAAAACATTTAGTCAAATTCAGATATGGTTTAGCCCCCTTGAATCATAAGGACTGCATTTCAGAACGTGATAATTTGAACATTAGGTGAAAATATATTAATCTGTTCTATTTTTCTTTTCTTTTATACTTTTCTTTATTTTTCAAGCTGTATATTTGACTCCATTTTATTGGCATAAATATTTCTAGTAATGTTGTTTCAAAGCGAATTATAATAAATAGATACTCTTTACTTTTTCTGTTAACACAGCAATCAATTGTTTGATATTGCATTAACAGATATTTTTCTAGAAAATATTTTGTTGGATAAAAGTGCCAGGGTTCAATTAAATTAAAAGAAAAAATTTAATCGATGTCTTTTACTATTGCTTTGTGTAGCATTGTGATAGTCTCTATACATTATATATATTATTATTAACTATATTATATATTATTAACTATATTATGATAGTCTCGATCCGATTTATAACATTGAAAAAAATTTAAACTAGCTAAATAGTAACTGGAACTTACTTTTATAAATTTTTAGACACAATACAAAACTTAAGAAATGAGACAATTTGTGAAAGTTGTCTAGACTATCAATATGCTGAAAGTTGAGTATTTCACCAGAAAATTTTGATGAAAATATATGATTTCATATTGAGAAGCTATATTAAAAGGATTTTTTAAATAATAGTGACGATTGAGAAGACTTCCACTTTGACATTTTCGAAAAAAAGATAAAAATTATTGAATATAGCTGATATTTACTTGCTTAAATGGAGAAATAAATTTAGCTTAGAAATTAGCTCCATACAAAGAAATAAAGCAACAAATAACTGATTGATAATTTAACATTTGCTCTAAACGGTATAATACTGTTTAACAAATCCTTTAAAAGATTTAACTGATAATAATTAATAAAATTACTGAATTTTATATTTCTTAATCAAAACTTACGTTATTAATAACTCTTTTATAATTTTCAATAAATCAATAATATTTTTTGCAACGTATGTACCCTATTTTTTTACTTTTCAAAATGCACAAAATAATTTCTGTTTTTTTTTGTTTTTGAACAAAACAGCACTAATTGTCTGAATCCGAAATACTTTCATTTAATAATTTAAAAAAAATTAAAAAATGGCAAAATTTTGCCAAAAATTACAACAAACATAGCAAATGCTTATGATGTAAAATAGTGAAAAAGGCTGTTTGATATAAAAATTGCCTATACTATCCTTATTAGAAAAAAAAACAAAGTACAGTACAGAAAAAAGTATTAGTGTAGTTAGAAAAATTATTATTTTCGAGACACTTTCTTAAAAATTGCTTTTTCTAATTTTTGAGTGGACGTTTAGAAAATTTAAGCCTAATTAATTCAAAACAACAAAGAAGAATTTTTTTATCAATAATATTTTTTTACAATGATAAATATGGCATCTATTAAGCAATCAAAAATTATTGAAAACAATAACATTTTAATATGGATTTTTTTGAAAACCTTCCATGAGGAATAATAAAAATTAAAAAATAACCAAAAACAAATTTATTTTACAAAACAGAGGAAAAATAATTTTGCTGTTTTTCAAAGGGTGTCAAAGTTATACAAAAAAAATCGGAGTAAAAATCGGAAATTTTTTTTTAGTTCTTGCACTCAATAATTAAATCATATTTATAGTTTAAAACTCATGATCGGTGATATGATTGGATAAAAAATAAATTCGTTGATGCGGTAGTGGTACGGCAGTTAAAATAGGAATTTAATCAAACATGTTAGAATAATAAAATCACGGCATGGATTTTTTACAATGGTTTGTAAAATAACATATTCATAAATAAGTCATGAAAATATTGAATGCTGTCGTTGTTGACTATTTGCCAAGCAATTTCAATAGTCTTGTCGATTTGATTTGACAAACTGCTGATATAAAATATTGTAAAATGCCTGTATAATTTTAGTTGTGCAGCTAATGAAAAAATTCTGGTTGAATCATCGCCCAGTATGGTAATGACATTTCTTAAAAAAAGATTAATGCTTTTTAATAAATCTAAAATTATAAGGTACTTGAAACATTCATTCTATACTCTTAGGGTTCATATGATAACGGTTTACCAAAAATTTTAGTTTTCAAAGTTATAGTTATTATTGCAACACATTTGGTAAAGGATACAAAACTGAAAAGTAAATTAATCAAATAAAAAGTTTTCATGCCATGCTCTAAGGTATCATGAAAATATTACTCAATTTTACCATATTTACCAAATTTTATCACTTATTATAAAAATTCATTTTACTATTAATATTACCAAAGTCACTGTCAAAGAACTTTTTAGAACCGATCTTTTTAGAGTTCCCATAAAGCCAGAAACACGGTAAATTTTATCATATACTGATAGTATTGTCCATAATTTTTGTCTAATTGCATTAAAGATATTTATGCCCTCATAAGATTTACATAAATTACCCAATTGTGAAAAGTAATGTTAAATGTTTTACTTTAATTCAATTGGGTTTTGTGGGAATTTATATGAATATTCTGTCTGTACTGTGTGTATGCTTGATTAACAAACAAATATTAAGAAATATTGTATATATACATCCTAAATTTATGATCCTTGCTTTAGATTGTATCAGCCTATGTAAGCGCGCAAAATAAGAAAAACGGACCACACAGAATAAATTTTGATCCAATGAGCAGATCTTTGCTTTATAGGACTCAATTTTAATAGTTCAAGGGAGTGACCTCAAATATGCTAATCAATTTGTATCCATTTATGGTACAAAATCAAAATGGTTTTGCTTGTGGGGACACACTGTCTGCGCAAATTTACATGTTCAATTCCATTATTAAATGAGTATGTGCTTATATTTGTGTGACGTAAGATGCATACTACTCTGTCAGAAATTTCTGCAAAAAAAAAAAAAAAAAAAAAAAAAAAAAAAAAAAAAAAAAAAAAANAAAAAAAAAAAAAAAAAAATGGTTGAATAAAAATTTTTTCAATTGTTGTTTTACCGTATTCAAACCAAACAGTCAAATAACCATAAATAAGATGGTTATCGTACAATCTAGTCCCACCTTATGATGTCACTTAGTTCCTGGCAGCTGTGTACATATTACAGCCGAGAGGGCTAATCCGTCTATCCCATGGCCGGAAGAATAGATGTTTGAGTTCTAGAGTTAACACAACAATATTTTTATCATTCATTCAATCAATGAGTTGTTTCCAGCATTTTGCAGCTCAACCATAACCCAACTCAACCATAACAACCATAACCTTTCCAGCATCAACAACCCAACCATAACTCATTACCTAACCAAACGCCTAGCGCCAATACCCAGTTAAATTTATTTTTTACGGTTTTGAAACCACTTTAGCTTTAATTAGTTGAAAAGTCGTTTAGTTTTATATTTATGGTTTTTTAACCGTACTAGTCGAAACGGTTTCAAAATCGTAAAGATAAAAAAATCTTCTTTACTGTAAATTTTACTGTCAACTGGATTAAAACACTGCTACAGGTTATTTTACTGTAATTTTTGAATAAAAATTCAAACAGTGTAGACACAGAACGAAAACCATTTTATGTTTAGAAAATTCAATAGTTCGATCAGAAGATTTAACTTAAAATATTTTGAGAAATGAATGCATTTTGTTGAAACATTTGGATTTTCCTTAAGGTAATTTAATTTATTTGTTTTAGAATTTCACTTGCGAAACAGTTTTTTTTTCTTTTTTTAACACTAAAAGGAGAAAAAGAATTCATGTAAATTTGTTGAATGTATACACTTTAATTTAGTGGGAAAAATATATAACGTAAATATGAATAATTCATGTTTTAGCAATAATGAAAAATAAAATTTGATTTTGCTTGGAAAAAAATTACTATTTCCATTAAACCCTTTTTTAAAAAGGAATCGGTATAGAAAATACTTTGCAATTTCAGCCTCTACTAATGGATAATAAGCATTACATAGATCTAGCAAAAATGAATATAAATTAGTTTCTAACATCAAGTTTTGGTCAATGAGGATAGTAGCAAATAAACCTCACTTAGCTAAAATCTTATTTTGTACTAACTTTGCTTTTTCTCTTTCGTTTGCATAAAAGTTTTACATGCGGATTATGCATAGTTATAAATTCATACATACATTTTAAAAACAAATGCTTTCTTAAAATTAAAAAATAAATAATAATAGAGCTGTGAATAGCGATATAAATTTTGAATCGATAGTCTGCTTCTAAGCATAATTAAATATTCAGTAATATGTCCCTCTTAGGTGGAATTTATTGCTAATACCCAAAATCCACATAAATCCTGCATAATCCAAACAGACATAACTTAAGTTTATTGCTCTATTTCATATACATTGACAGTATTAAGGTACAATATAAACAGGTAAGCCTAAGGTTTGAGTTTATTTGAAGCAGTTCGGTTTATTTTACTTCATTCTAATTTGAATTGAAACTTAAGCTTTTAGAACTATACTGTGCATTGTTATAAAAAAACCAATAGTGTGATATTACTTTTAAATTATGCAATATTATCTAAAACGAAATGTAAACCAAGTGTTACTCGTTATTCAAGTTTAAATTTTATATTATTATAATTTAGGCTATTTTATTATATGTGACTCTATTTATATAGCTCAATATATATATTATAATATATTAATATATAATATAGTTAAAATATAATATATAAAATATTAAATGTATAATATGTAATATATTATATGTATTATATATGTTACCGGCAAAGTATGAAATCTGGCATTGAATAGAATGCTTAAAATTAGCCGGCAAAGTATGAAATGATTTATATTTCACACATTGTCTAGGCATTCTATAGAATGCCAAATGAGAAACCGGCAAAGTATAAACTACATCTTCGATTCGTCAAAATGTCATTCAAAAATGACATATTCAGAACGTCATCCGATTTGATATTAATTTATTCGTGGATATAATTGCATTTATTTGATATTTTAATACTTACTGACCATAGATTACATTTATTCGATATTTTAATACTTACTGACGATCGGTTAGAAGAAACATCAGTGTTTGGAGTATCGGACAAATATATACCGGGCAATGTCACTTGACCTTAAAAAAATATCAGTGTAGGGTATACCGGGCAAATGTACACCGGGCAGTGGCACTGAACCTTAAAAAAAATCAGTGTAGGGTATACCGGGCAGTGGTACTTGACCTTAAAAAAGCATCAGTGTAGTGTATACCGGACAAATGTATACTGGGCAATGGCACTTGACCTTAAAAAAACATCAGTGTAGGATATACCGGGCAAATGTATACCGTGCAGTGGCACTAGACCTAGTATATATTTTGGACATTTACCAAAGGTCTAGTCATACTAGGCCTAGTTAAGTGCCATTGCTCAGTATACATTTGCCCGGTATATGATCTTAAAAACAGTTGCCATCTTTCAAGTGCTAGATGTGAGCAGACATTCCAAAAACTTGCTAGACTTGAAGGAGAAGAAAATGTGATTTGTAATCTAAAACGTAAAGCTTTGGCGACGAAAAATGGAAATTAAGATAAAAAAAAAAAAACAAATCTAGAAAAGCTGCAGTAGACGAGGGAGGAAAAAATGGATAAATATGAAGAAGAAAAAAAACAGAACAGGAAGAATCACTGTGGCCGAGAGGGGCAAATCAGGGTAAGATGCATTTCCTCGTGCTATGGAGAGGTGAAGGACTACTGTCGCTAACAAATTTCATTCATATGAGTGCCTATCCCTTTGTTAACGACATTAGTCCATACTTTTCCAAAATTTGATTAAAAATTTTAATCCAACAAATGTTATTAAATTCTATTCGAAATCATTAAGTTAATTGTGTCTTAAAGTTAATAATGTAATATATTTATCTAAAAAAATTTAGTTATGTAGATTAATGAGTTTAGGTCAAGATAAATTTGGGGATAGATTAATAAGTATGTAGATTAATAAGTTAATCCGATTTGGGTACATCCATGCATGGTATCCATGCATCCATGCATTGAGTACTGAGGTACATCTAATCAAATACTAAAACTAGATCCGTATTTTTTTATAAATAGTGTGGAATTTTATAATTCCTTCAATATTCCATTAAATATTTAATATTATTCAATAAATGTAAATATTTTCTATAAAAATGATTGAATTAAAATTTTGTATTCAAACTTCAACCATCTATTAATTATAATTTTAAAATTATCTAGTGTAATATAATATTAAACTGCACGAATCCAGTTTTCGGGCTATTCCAAAGTATGAAACTTCTGTATACCCAAGTACCCCCTTTTTTTGTTATTTTAAATTCAGATTTTGTAATCTGGCAACTTAGTTAGGAAAATATTTTGAAATCCTTTTTGCAAGTTAATCGTAAATACATAACATATTTCTCTCTTGTCCACTTTTTATGCTGTTTTTTGTGTTTTATTTTGGATTTTTTTCGATACTCTTATTTGATTTAATTATGTTAACGAATTCGACTCATATTTTTGATGTTCTTTATTACATTATTGTATCGATTTATTTTGCTTTGGTTATCTTAATATAATATTAAAAACCACTTTTGCTGATATACGGGTGTAAATTGAAAACAAGATTACATCTTTTTATATACATTTAGTTTTTCTAATTTTTTAAAATTTCTTTTAAATTTTGTAATAATTTTTATTTATTTATTTATTTAAAATGCATTTTCCTTTTTCGTGTTCTTTTTTCATTTCTTTATCTTATATTATGGGTTTCATGCACTTTCAGGCTATGCGCAGCTACTGAAACTTATGAAATTTTTAAAAATTAATTGCTCATTGAAATTCTCTTTCCTTTAATTCTTTATAGTATTTTTACTTTTTTTACAAAAGCAATTTATGCTAATATAATAATATAACTGGAACAAAATGTCAATTATTACTTATTGAATTAAATGAAGTACGCAGCACATAAAATTAAAAACAAACGTGAAGATTTTGAGTATTTTTACGAATACAAATTATCTCTTAACAGCTTTCCCAAATAGTTAGTTAGACAGTTAAACTATATTTTACCGGAAGGGACGTTTTTCTCAGTTGATGAGAAATGTCATATTTTTCCCTAACCCAAACTTAATTAAATGTCAAGAGTGCGAGAGAGAAAAGTTCAAAAGGTTGATGAATAGAGAAAAAGATCTAGAACTCAAAAAGTTAGGAATGAATTGAGAGCTCTACATCACAAAAACTCACTTAAAAGGTTTTTTTCTTTCTTTTGTTCTAGTATTTATGGGTCATCCGGTATTTCATTTTAGCATATTTTATTTTTGAAAAATTATTCTAAAAAGCGGATCGTAATTTTATTTTAAGACATTCTTTTCCGAATTAGTTGGGTTATTGTTTTTTGAAGGCTTTATTGCTGCATGAAATAAAGCATTTTAGAAAACTATTTGCTATTTAGCTTGAGTGAAAATTAGTTTTTCTTCAATAAGCTACTTGGAGAAAAAAATCTGATGCAAATGCTGTACTATATAGTAATGACTTTTCTGCACTTTAAAAAAAATGCATATTCAAATTTCATGAAACTTTCTTCGTTGTTGACGAAACCGTTTCCTGGTATATGCTCCGAGCAAAAATTTCATCTAAGTGACAAAATAACTTCTTCGAGGCAACGAATTTCGTCAAAATGAAAGAAATATTTCACTACTCTGTTTTTTTTACTAAAAAAATTTTTTTAAATCGATATGTATCGAACAATCATTTTATTGTGGAAATCGTATAGGTCAATGTCACTCAAACAACACAAGAAAATCTGAGAAGTCAGTGAGATAAATTACTTCCTTCCCTGGAGTGGGAATCAGACGCGGAATCTTCATAGTACGTGACCAACTCCTTGACCACCATACATCCGGTCGGTTTCATTGTCGATCTTTTAGTCTTCATTCTAGTTTTGTCATTCTTATTGAACACTCTCCCATAATGCATTTCGTCATATATTTGAGAGTTCGCGTTTCGTCACAAATCACGTGATTTCATGACGAAAAGATTTTCAGAATGCACGAAATACAGTTCAAGGTTAGCTGAATAGTCAAATGTGTGAGTTTTTTTTTCTGAGATTGGGGTAAAAACACCAATTCTGGTTAATAAAATCAAATTATGCGGTATTTAAACCACTCATTTGGTAATTTTTTCGTTCATATATTAACTGCTTACCGGAAGTTCTGGTTTTTAAATTTATAATTGATTTTACCACACATTTTGTAAAAAATGCAAAACTGAGAAATAAATTTAACAGAATAAAGGGTTTGTAGGGCATTTTCTAGAGTATTAAGATATAATAACCAAAGTTTACCTCCTTTACTAAATTTTATCACACATTCTTTAACTATTATTTATTTTTAATTTTATTAAAATCATTTCAAAGCACTTCGGTAGAAATTACCAAGCATTTTAGTATTCCCGTTTGCCAGATGCAGGGTACATTTTACCATATTCCTGCAGTTTTAACCAAAAAAATTTTTCTCAGTGTAGAATTTTTTTATTTCCATATATCGACTTCCATGTTGATGATAAAACGGCGTAAAATATCAACAAGAAGAAAAGATAAATTTTTAAAAGGAAAGGCTTTTTTATTATTTAGATTTTCAATGTTTGAAAAGATTCTCCAAAGGTGTATTTATGGTAATAAAGAAGGAGTTGAAAATTTTTGATTTTGTAGACAAGTGCAACAAAGACAAAACTAGTGGTTGGAAATTGAATGTAGAAATTCGTAGTTGTAGTTTAACTGTTTCAATTTTAAAAGAAAATAAATTTAATGCTACGTATGAAGAAAAATCATCATAAGGTGTAGGAAACATAAAACTGATAGTACGACTTAAATAAAAAGTAATATAGACATTACGGATCTTTAAAACCGATTATTATAAACAGAACGCATATCTTTGGAACGTCACGTGCGCTGCGATCTTTTTTTAATAATTTTTTTTATTCAATCCGTTCACGTGATATTTTCGATTTGTTTTTGTGATCTTAATTTGAGGAACATATCAATTAGTCAAAAAATTATGCAAAGAATTGAAAACCAAAATTTTTTTGAATTTTTGGAATGATTGCAATTATAAGTATTACAATGATGTTACACTTACTGTTAGTTAAGGTATACTTCTACATGGTTGTATATAATCCAACTTAACTAAATTTAGTTCCATCTATTGGCTCTATTCATTAAATCTAAGTTTGATGTTTAGAGTTTCAATGCAAAGCTAACAGACTGTAGTTGGCATAACTCCAGCATTTCCTAGAGTTACTTCCATCTAACTTCGTTAGAGAGTTTCGACATATGTGTAATATTCTCTGATTAGTGGAGAGCCAAAATTTACCGAAACAAAACGAAATAAACTTTTTCAAGTAGATTTAACATGGAATGATCGACAGGGTACTTTTATCTAGCAGAATCTCATAATTCCGGGTACTTATTCCTTTCCTTTGCTTTTGAAATTATTCTAAACTGTTCAAAGTACCTTTTAAGAAAGTTATTTATTTTGTGAAACAATTGGATTATAAAAATTATGATAGCTATATTTGTTACTTTCATGATTTTTTCATTATATGCCGAATAAATAGGTTTTTTTGAGAAAATGTTTCTCCCTTGGAAATTATTTACCGGAGAAAATTTTCCAAACAAACTAAAAATAAATTATATATTAATATTTAAAGAGTTTAATTTTCTGATCAACAATTTGCTGTTCTTTGGTGTACTTTCTTGTCACTTGTCAAGGAAAAGAAAAACGAACCGTAAAGTAACTAAATATTAATACTATAGCAGCAAGGAAAATTCTGAAATGATGGCAATTTATTTATTTTCCAATTATAATTAAGTATGGCGATCGGTCGTTATTTCTGTTTATGACTTTTATTTCTCAATGTCATGTTATATTCTTTTTTAGATTATTTTTATTGCCGACTTATACTGGTTATTGTGTATTTTAATAGCAGTGTAAGTTGATTTTTAAATTACTATACGCAATACCTGATTTCAATGTCCATTTATTTTTATAACTGAAAACAAATATACCGTTTTTTATAAGTTACTCATGAACTATTGATTAAAAAATTGCGTTACGTTACTTTGAGTTTATATAGAAAATAAATTTATAAATTTAGTAAGTATATATTCCAAGAAGTTAAGATAGAGATCTTTTAAATCACTTTGCATTTTATTAAGTGTTGTTTTCAGAATTTTTTGCACAGTGTATTATTATTATTATTTTATTATTTTTATTTAAAAAAATAAAAAGTTGTTACTATATTATATAGTGAAGAATAATATTTTAAATTCTATTGAGTGCTGTTTTCGGATTCTCTTCCAAAATTTATTATTTTTGTTATTTATTATGTTATTATGTTAGTTTTGTTACTCACTTGATCAAATATCATAATTGTGTGCATGTAATATTTGTTCTCGTTTTAAAATTTAATATTATGCACAGTTCTTTATTTATTCAAAACTTATTAATTCCCTGTCAAAAAAACTGATCTTCATTAGCGAAATACTTTAGTGAAAAAATTGATAACACGTTAGTGTTTTTATGGAGTTAATATTTTTTTAATTATCTTTCTAGCTTAGAAAAGCTCAATGCTTCAGTTTCAAATCCAAGTAAAAGATATGTGTATCATTAATAGTAATGCAATATACTAGACAAAACAATCTTGTTTCGTCAAAATGGTTCTATAATATTGAAACACTCTTAGTATCACTTTTATTTTTTAAAATGAAGAGTGGTAGCAGAATATAAATATTTTTAATTTTTCTATTTTTTGTTAGATAAAGGTATTTTGAAAACAATAGACATAAATGGGTTAACACCAATCTTTTGAGGGAAATATCCTTTTGTGTCTGTGAAGTTTATAATTGATAAAAACAATGATAGACAATCATCTTTTGGGAGCTATTAAAACCATGACCGTTTTAGTGATGCTTCTGTCATGATATGTATTTGTCATTGTAAGTAAAAAAATAATTAATTTTTTGATAAGCAACTCTTTTTAAGTAATTTCAAAAGGAATATTTTGTAAATGAGTAAAAGAAGTTATATTTTGATGATGAAGGATTTAAATGAACTATTTAATATTCGGTGCAGTTTCGACTTAATTATGTTTATTTTTAAAATGCAACTATATGTATACATTGAAGATTCATTTATTGAACGCTTATGTAAAATTTGCCAGATGAATCAAATAACTCATTTGGAAAATTAACTTCAATGGGTCTCTCCAAAAATTTAATTTGGATGATTTCTAAATGAAACAAATTTTCCATCAATCTTACATTTGATGAAAGATATATAATTGATATTACGCAATCACGTGTTGTGTTCTGTTTTCGAAGAAGTTTGCGCAATTTGTTAAATTTGCAGAGAAAAACTGTCAACTGATGAACCAGTATAATATTGTTTGTTTCACGGATAAATGCAGATTGGGAGTGAGAGAGCTGTCCAGAGTGCCACCAGAAAGCTCATGAGTGAACATAAGGAGCTTTATATATATTGATGGACAGAAATCTTATCATGTGTGCACTAAATGCACGTCCACACAGGTCTCCCCAGAACATCTCCTCCACTGTGCGGGACTTTTGCATAAGGACTTTATACCCACATCTCTCATTGTACATGACTTTTTGAGGATTCATGACCTGCTGGACATGGTCTAGCTGCAGCAGGAATGTCCAGCATGAGAAATAAGCCATGTACGCAGAAAAATGCCGTTATTTAAAAATAAACGCCTGTTTTAGCAGATGAGTACTGTTATTTAAACAAACAAACTCTGTTATTCTAACAAAAAAAAACTCTTTAGAATAATAATGTACACATTGTATCGGTAATGTCCGATGTTCTGTAGTCGGCAATAATGATGTCCAAGAGGAGAATTCGCATGACCCATCCACGTCGGGATTGATATCCGGGTCACCTCCTTCAGAGGTGAGTTAACTGTCCCTTGAACCACGGCAGCATTAGTGTTTAGTTATTAAGAAAAATCTTAAACTGTTTTTATCCTTTAAGTCACATTATTGAAATTATATTTAAGTATAAAAATGCATAAAGCTATATTGGCCAACCCTTATAAAAATGTCTGGTGATTTAAGTTGCCAAAAAAGACAGGTAGAGTATGAATTTGACAATGAAGTAAAATTGCACTTTTATGCATGCTATGTTCAAAAGCATAAAATTATTTCTGAGACGTAAAGGAATGTATAGAACTTAATGGTAAAATGATTTGAAAAAAAAATAGAAGAATACGTTTACTCACGGTTTCCAAAAATTATTGGGAAAAACTAGAATTAGAGTTGACAGTTTAATTTGTTTATTATTAGGGTGAAAAACAGGAAAACTTTTTTTGTGATAAAACTGTTATTAACTGTCAAATATACAGAAAAAATTTGTAGAAAAAGGATAAATTTTTGCAGCTCGCGGGCAACGATGAAAAATAGAAAAATTCTATATTTGTCAGTTTTTTTCCGTAATTTTTTCTTTGTAAAATTTACAAATATTTTTTATATTGTGGGTTTGCAACTTTATAGCTTAATTATAATAAAATGTTATAATAAAGCTGACAGTTCAAAGCATTGATTCAAATCAGAAAAATAAATAGATTTCAATTAAGGTGAAAAATTATATTAAGAAAATTTCGTTAACAAAGTGTTGTTTGTATTGGCTTCACCTTCAATAGAGTGCTAACCATAAGTTCAATTAAAATAGTTTTACGCTTTTTTTACTTTACATAAAGCCGTTGCTCACTTTCGCGTCTACTATTAGAGTGGAGTGTTTTATCTGTAGAGTACTGGCTATGAAATATTAAATGCCTTCAATAATAAATCAATGAAAAAAATTATTTTATTAATCTGTTGATAAAAAATGGTTAAAGACGTAGACATCGAGTGTCTCTTAATGCACGCATTTCAAAATTATCCTTTATGTTTGCATGTTTTTTGTATTTAAGTAATCCTTTGTCTAAGTTATAATTCGTTTAAGCAATTATTCTATAAAATACTTCGAATAAACAAAAAGTTTTTGACATTATTTTGATGAATTACTTCCGGACAAAATTCAAATGAAGTTGAACCACAGAATTACTTAATTATTCAATTTCAATTTAGGTTGCAAGTCACGTTCTTCAGATATATTAAGAGCTAAAGCAGCAAACTTTTACAATTAATAAATATTTTATGAGAATCACGAATATCGTTCTGCTTATTTCTAAAAGAAACTCAAAATATGTCACTGGAGTAATTAATTTTGAAAATACATGTTTTTATAAATTTAGTGAGAAAAATATTTCTGTCACACATCGTGTTATATTTTTGATAAAAAAACTTTATTACTTTGCATAGTTTGATTTTACATATATTTATGCTTGAGTTTTCGAAAATAAAAGCTCTTTAAAACTAAGCCTGTGTCCATAAAAATAATTTTCCTGCTAACGATTTATTTAAAACAAATGCATCATAAATAATAATATTGGAAATAAACTTGTAAAAAATATTTTGAATAAAATAACGGTATAAAGTACCGGCACTTTTGGTGCATCATCCGTAAAATCCATTTTACCTAAAATCCATTTTTACCGTAAATAATTTTATCGTAGTTTTTACAGTAATATTTATTTAATGAGAGTTATTCCATTACTTTACGGTAATTATTACTGTAGAAACTACTGATCAGATTTTTTGTTCGGTTACCAACACTCTGAATGTTGGTAATTAAGACTCTGATTTGATTCGGAATTTTTTACAGTGTACATTTTTAAAGTATCTTATTTTGTCCTGCATATTTTTTTCCTTTTCTCCTTAATTGTTTTATTGCAAATTTTTCATGCCATTATAGGTATTATATAATAATCCTCGAATTATTATCTTACTTAAATTATCCAATAAATTCTTTTCGCAGGAAAAAAAATTGCGAAAATCTAATTTTATTAAAATATATTTGTCCTTATATTTTCTTGCCTTTTAATTCTGGCAAAATTACCGTAATGAATGGTAAAGGTATTTCTGGTAAGAAAATATCAATAATTTCAAGTGATTCTACAATAGGCATTGCACTTTTCCTAGCTTTTAATTTCTTTTTAATTTCTTAAATATATATTTTTTAATTATTCCTAATTTAGTTTATTTAAATTAAACCAATAATTTAATTTTAGTACATTTTATAAAAAAGTCAATTTAATTATTTTATTCCTTTCTTGACAATAAATGTAACGGCTGACTTTTAATTTCAATACAAATTATTTATATTTTATTGCTTATGTTACCAAATCCCTCATTATAGCACTTCGGTACAAATTCAGTTTTTGGTCTACCATACAACCAGAAACATTAACATTTTCTGGTAAGTATGACAATGCTTTTTTTTTCTCAGTGTGCAGTGAGCAAAAAAAAAATGGAACCCACCCTAACTGACTTTTGATCTAATGATGGGATCTTCACGTTCTAGGACTCAGTCTTAATGGTTGGAGGAGGTGACCTCAAATATGCTAATTAATTAAAGCAGACAATATTTTAAGTTAAAAAATCATACACAAAAGGTACTTTATCCAAATAAACATATTTTCTCGACGGATTAGGATTTTTAACTTCCGAAATATAGGGGATAGTCCCAATCTGGGAAATATGGTCTCAATAGTTTAGTCAGGAGAGAGGTCCAAGCTTTCGATTTTTTAATGTTAACTTAACTTTTAACGCATTTCCCTGTATTTCGAGAATTTTTTAAGTGAATTGAAAAATCTTTGCACAGAATTAAAAAACTCATTTATGCAAAGATAGTCCTTGCAAAAAATATTTTATAGTAAATATTAACTATTTTTCTGTTATTTTATTTAAAAATGGCGAAATCATTTTGAATTATACGGTATTCAAGTTTTTAGATACTTTTAAAGGAGGCAATTTTAAATAACAAAATGCGAAATTTGGGCGAAATTGAATTTTAAAAATATGATTCTTTCAAATTTCAATTTCTCATGAAATATTCGATTTCTCTCAATTTTTTTTTATTTTGCTAAATAAAAATCCCTTCTTTAACATGGCATAAAAAATTGTATGCCATACGTTTCAATCTTTTTTCGACTATTATTGAATATAATAATGAAAAATAATATTTACCAAAGGTTATATTTTGCAGGGAAATAGCTTTGGATAAACTAATTTTATAATTCTAAGCAAACATTTTTGAATTCGTAAATTTATCAATTTTTTCAAAAAGTAAAATTGATTTTAAGTGGTTCAAACTTTGGATCTCTTTCTTGATTAAACTATTGGGAGTATATTTCCCAGATTGCTGCTACTACCTATATTTTGGGGGTAAGAAATCCGAATCATTCTAGAAAAAGGAATGTTTATTCAGAAAAAGTGCGTTTTTGTGTCTTATTCCATAACGTGAAATATCGTCTGCATTTTTAAAATAGAATATTTGAGGCTTCCTCGTACTAATATTGAGTCGTAGAAGGTAAAGATCTGATCATTAGATTAAAAGTTTTTTAGTGTGGTCCGTTTTTTATTTTTCACACGGTTCATCCTATGATTGTTTTGGTATATTCTGTTGCAAGGAAAATTATTTTTCAACTAACGTGACGAGATGACTTTATGTGGATTATGCTCCCAAATTGCCGGTACTTAAAACCGTAATTTAATTCTGAATTTTTTTTGCACTTTACTAGAAATAAGTATTCGTTCAAATGTCATAAAAGTTCACAGATTGTTATCTTAATTCTTGCAATTACTTTTTATTGAAAATTTAAAAATGTGGTTTGTGAGGTCAAGATAAAAATGACTTACGAAATATTATCATAATAGTTTCGTAAAACTAGCTGATGGATGCAGATGATATTTCCTTTTATGCAGAACCGACAAAAACTCTGAATTTAATTGACCTCTTATCATAAAAACTAATAAGTTTGAAGGGAAAATTTCGCAGACACTTTAAAACTTTCCAAAAGAGTTCCATTTTCTTTGTTTCGAACTAAAAATTGTTTCCCATTAAACTTAAGTATGTATTTTGAGAGAACCATTCCGATTAATTGAATCTTTACAATATGGATCATTTAATAAATTTGAGTTAATAAAATTGAGTAAATTCAGATTACCGAATACTTCCATCACTTTGAATGTAAATTCAACTTCAATAAATTGATCTACATAAAGTTTTTTTGTTTATAATTTTTTTTGAATTAAGGAAAAGCATTTATTTTCGAAAATCAAACAAAGCATATCTCATTTATTGGACTATTATGTGTAAGGCAATGTAAAGAGACTTGAAAACTGTATTTATTTGCTTATATATTGGGAAAACAATTAAATGTTTTCAGTCATTATCGAAATAAAGTATGTTGAATAAATGTATGTTGATAATTGCTTGTTATTCTGTTATTGTAATTAAAATGAGTTTTAATGATTTGCTCAAGAAAGATTATAAATAAAGTGAAAAAATTCGCAATAATCCAATTGCTCCAACGAATTATTTATTTATTTATTATTTTTTTTAAGTTGTGAAACAAAGGAGAAATACTTTTGCAAAAGTTTCGAAGTAAAATCTATTAAATAGTAATGTATTTCTTTAAAATAAATTTAAATCTTAACGTAGTTAAATTACTGATAAACAAAAACTCTGGTTGAATAATAATTAAAGTGATTTGAGCGTTTTAACACGGAGATCACTCTCAAGACAACATCATATTCATTATTAAAATAGAACAGATTAGACATAAGATTAGACCAAGCTGGAAAAAAAGAGAAAATACATTTATAAAAACTTCTTAAAACTTAAAAAATATCTCGTTCAATACACATTTAAATCTTAATCTATTACACTTTACTTCAAACTTTATACATTTGAATATTTAATAAAAACAAAAAAAAATATACTCGTTGAACTGCAAACAAACTGCAAACAAATTCATGCATTATTTATTATAATAATATTCTTAAAAAAATCGTTTAAAAAATTTTTTTCCTTATTCGAGTTTTTCTTTTTGAGTAAATAAAAATATCAATCAAAAATTGTGTTAGTTTTTTTTTAATACTATAATTAGTTAAACATACTTTATTTACAACAATTTTAACATAATTTTTTTAATCAGAATTTTATTTAATTATTAATTTTATTCAAAATGAATAGCAAACTTGATAAAAAACTAGTTACCTTAGAGTTTTAAAAAAAATAAAGAAGTTTATTTAACGCAATATGTCAAGAATTTTAGTTATCTCAATTACGAACGAGTTAAATAATCTTTTTATCTCAAATGTCAGATTTTGGTATCTTTCTATTAAAATTCAATTCAAGCCACAGATTTCAGAGCTAATTAAGTTTTATGAGGACGATGTTTGATTTTTTTTAAAAAAAAAGAAGATATTTTTAGTTATTTTAAAGCTAAAAAAGTATTTCCAGTTCTAAATGTGTTCTATAATATGGACCTTAAATAAATTGAGTTAATTTAATTCCCCCATGTGTAAATTTGTTTCTTCATTTCATTAATTTTAATTGTAATGGAAAATTTTAATTCAATTTAAGTAGTTTTTACTTAAAAATTATACAGTATTTTGACATATCGTTTATTTTTTATTAGTTTAACATTTATGTTCTTTTTTTAATGTAACTGCACTTTCAGATATAAAAAAAATTTATTAATTTAACTATTTTTAATAGCTGAAATTGTAATGCAAGTTAAATTAAATAGTAAAAATATATTTTAATTGTGCTCTGAGTGTAAATAATTATTTTTTCAACCATTATATTATTTTTCTAGCTTCGAAATCATTTTAGTTATTCGAACATTTATAATAACATTGACTGCCTTCACAAATCTTAGCTTTATATTAGTAATTTGTAAATAATTGACTATAAACGAAACAATTAATTAGTTCACTAAATGTATAAGCAAAAATTCCCAATCTAGGACATTAGGTTATTCATGCACATAATTTAATGCACTGAGAGAAAAAGTATGGTCGAATCTACAGGAATATGGTCA
This sequence comes from Parasteatoda tepidariorum, assembly GCF_043381705.1. Classification (NCBI taxonomy): domain Eukaryota; kingdom Metazoa; phylum Arthropoda; class Arachnida; order Araneae; family Theridiidae; genus Parasteatoda; species Parasteatoda tepidariorum. The sequence goes on along the minus strand of NC_092213.1, from coordinate 52,883,164 downwards.
AGTTTACCGTCATTCTGGCTATATGGGAATACCAAAAAGTTCCGTATTTTTATTCTAAGAGCTTTGGTAATGATTTTGTTCAAATTAACAATTAAATATGGTTTTATATGTGATAAAATTTGGCAAGCGTGGTAAAATTTAGTAATTTTATCATGGTACTTTAAGGCATGGCATAAAAAGCATTTGTTCGGTAAGAATTATTTCATAGCTCTGTATTTTTCATTAAATAAGTTATAATAAGAACTTTTTTTCCAATTCACACCTGGAGAAGGCCCTTTCAAGCATCTGAAGGATGGATTTGTTGGCCACTTTTTAGAAGCCCCACATTAAGTGAGCCAACGTTTCTCCCACATGACAGATGGTATAAAGAAAGAACAGCTATGCTTCTCCCGGTATTCGAACCCAGAAAGAATCTTTCTGACGCTAGGCCAGTTTCCTCACCCCTATATAGGCCGGTTGGCAATTAGAAACTATGATTTTAAAAACCTAAATTCCCGGTAAATTGTTAACATATGAACGGAAAAATTAAAAAGCGTAAGTTTTACATGCAGTAAATGTAATTTTATTAACAAAATTTATGTTGTTTTTTTACTAGAAATGCCATTACTTTATATTCGGAAGAATATTTGCCAAAATTAATAAAATGTATTCTCTGAATTTATACCTCTCGATGAAGGCCTGTAACCCCTAGAAAACGCGTTTCTAGGTGGAAATGGCGGCATCGCCGTTTTCTTTTGGTGGTAGGAGGGAAATAAAATACCTCCCGCTTACCAACTTGTACAAATTCAACTACTCAGTGGCAATGGCAATCATTTTCTAAGACTATTGATACGAATATAGATTACTGATGAGATTAAACAACATAGCTAAATAGAAACCTATCGTCAATTGAAATATTAACCATTTGTTGATTCTTCAAGATTAAACTAGGGCGTTCCTGCTATTAATGTAAATTACCAAAGACAGATGAATTATTATTGAAACCTCTACCACGAATTTATACCCTAAAATTTCTTTAATTATGTTTCGAGATCAGCAAACTAATTAAAGCTAGAGATATATTTTATTTTTCAAGTGTACTAAAGAGGTAAAATGACTTCATTTTCTACACCTAAATCGAACTACGCACTATTCATTTACTTTGATAATGGAACTCTGATAGTAGCTAAAAATTCTTTTCACTTCTTTCGAAAGTACTGCAACACGTTTTCCGTTTTAGGTGTAACAAAAAAAGTGTTTTTTCATTTTCCACGGAAAAATAAATTTAGTAAAATTACCTCACTCAATGGTAATGAAATTTCTGGTAAAAAAGAGTTACAACTCTGGTAAATAAATTCAAAGTACACGGTATTTAAATCATTTATTTGGTAATTTTTTTCTTTCAAACTGGAACAGTTGCGGGAATTTGCGATTTTCAAAATTACTGTTCTTATCATGTTTTTCGTAAAAAAAAGAAAGAAAAAATGAAAAATAAATTTTTCCAAATAAATGCATTTTATGTCATGTTCTGAGGTATCATGATACAATAAACAAATTTTAACACATTTACCAAATTTATCACATACTTTTAAACCATATTTTATTGTTAATTTAACCAAAATCATTATCAAAATGCTTCGGTCAAAATTACTTTTTGATGTTCCTAAAAAGCAGAAACAAAGCAGATTTTACCCTTTTTTCTCAATGCGGCACTCATGAAAAACCGACTTTATTTTATGTTTTTTCCTTCACAAGGAACCAGAAATATGTTCAGCTGTTTTGAGTTTAATCGATAGTATAAGTATCGATTCAAGCTGCATCTTTTCATTGGAGGGAAGCACAGTTAAAATAATTCTTTTTCTTACAGAGGAGAAATTACCTTTCATCAATATCAATCTACTATATCCTCTTGTCTGAACATTTTCATAAACATCTAGCTTACGTTGAAATACAATATCATATTAATAATTTAATCATGTAACGATTTATGCTTGGGAGTTGAACCAATTTTGCTAAGAAAGCTACCAAAATTTCCAAATTTTTAAAAGAGAGTAACTAAAATCCAAAATAAAATTTTCTTGAAGTTAAAGTACTGATAAAAATGTCGGCATATATTCAAATTACAGATCATTATCTGAAAAAAAAAACTTAAAAATTGACACTTTTTAAACTTCTTTTTTAAGAGAAAAATTTTAATGAAAAAGCTTTTTACATTTTAGTTTTGATTGCTTTTGCCGAATAAAAATAAATTTTCACGTGAAACAATTTTCAATTTCAGCAGAAACTTCAATCAATTATTTAAAAGCAAATTAGAAAATCGCCAGCTTTAAAATGACTCTAAACTTTGCTTATATAAAACTGATAACTTAAAGTATTCTCTAATAAATTCCTGCTATTTTCATATTTCATTGAAAGGCAAACTTTGATTAAACAAGAATCTAAATGGAGCTTTGCTTTTTCATTTAAAACTCAGATTAATCAAAGTATCCAACCGTTGCAGAGTAGCATTTCATAGTAAAGAAATTTTTCTGTGAAAGCAAGTTTAATTTCAAAAGCAATTATGGTAAAGATAGCTTTGAAACAAAAGAAGCTAAAAGCAATTACTTTGCATCATTTTTTGTCCGTCACGTGCATGAAAATAAAAGACTATTTCCTATCCTTTAATGAATTTTTTTTTTGCTTTATTATTTACATATAAAGTAAATTTCATTATAAAAACTATTTTATATAAAAATTTAGGATTACATTACATTAAATATAATCTCCACCGAATTCTACTGGCAAAAAACTGGATAGAAAAAGCTGTAAGGATTAAAACATTTCAGTATCAAATTTCTTCAAGACAATCAATTTTTCAATTTTTTCGAAAATTAAAAGTTTGTGGAGATGAACGTTGATACCCGCAAATCTGATCGTAAGAATCTTTTCACTGCCGTTAACAATTTAAAAAAAATTTTTTATAAAAAATTTAACATTCCAAAATTTAACTTTCTATCTGAATATCCATCATATCAATCAGTCAGTTCAATAAGATATATTTTGATATAATGCCGAATCAAATTTGTCCATTAAGATAATGGGTTCTGTTCAGGTATTTAACAAACATCCTGGTAGAATGACTTGTTACCTATATAGTTGTTCACCAGGAGTTGGCACTTGGTTCCGCCTTCATCTCGTGGTAGTCATTCAAACCTTTCAAATTGGTTTTTCTGGAGAGAATATTTCTAATTAATACATAATTTTATCCATTATTATAAAATAAACTTATGATGATTCTATTTTTTGAAAAATTCAAAAAATGATGTTTTCTAGCTTGGGGCACTATTTAACAAAAAGTGGAGCCTATTTTTAAAATCAAAATCTAAAGCACTTGCGAATTTGAAATCGGATCAAGATGTTTTTGGTGGTAACAATATGATAGAAGGTTATTGCAAAGCCAGTAAATTTAGACATGGGCTCAACTGCCTACCTGTTAAGCTATCCAGGCCCTGGTAAAATAATAAAAAATACCAAAATACTTATTTGTTTCAATTTTGTATTACTTTCTGTGTTACAAGTCTTTGTTTAAGTAAATAGTTTTTTAGAGCTTAAAATACTCCCTTAACACTGTTTGAATAAGAATAAAATAATGGATGTGATACAATTTCAGAATATCTATCAAATAGCTATTCATTTTAAGATGTAACTACATAATGCATAACTAAGCAAATGAAAATATATAAATAAGTAGATGATATAAATGAAACTTACAACTTTCCTTTCTTTTGTTGTACATAATTAATAATTTAATATGTAAGATAATAAATAATGCTTACAATTCTGTTGAGTATCAAATGTGCATTTTACCTATGCTAAAAACTATTTTTTTTTTATCGAAATCATAAAATTTCAATAAAACGCTAAATAAATTTGTACATTTTTCTAAAAAAAATATTCATGAATTATATTCTTGTGAAAAAAAAGTAAAATAAACTTTTTATAACATCAGATAAGCAGAGTTTATATACAAGTTTTAGATCATAAACGTAGACAAAATGTATGACCATAACTACTAGAATATTATAAAATTTAAAATATATCTCTGGCTTTAAAGGAACACCAAAAAGGTTGGTACATCTTACCGAAGTACTTTAGTATGTGTGGTTAAGTAGTGCGAAGTATTTTTAAAATTAGCAATAAAGTATAGTTTTATATTTTGTGATAATTTTATCATGATATCTTAAAACATGACATAAATACGAATTCGAATTTTGAAAACCAAACTTTTCGGTGAACCATTACGATATGAACTGAAAAATAACCAAATGAATTATTTAAATATCATTTTTGATTTTTAATAGACAGAATTATGTTTTTTTTTACCTAGAAGTGTCATTACTAGGTAAAAAACCTAATTCCGGCTATTATGTTTTAATAAAATTATAATTCTGGCACGGTAATTTTTCACTGTGTATATAATTTTCAGCGGGTAGCGTACTAACGAAAAATTTTATCTTGAATGGTGAGCGAATTTTAAAGAGTCAGGAAAGATTAAGTGAGAAATATATATTTGAATACATTTTTCCTCACAAATTTTATGAAATATATAAAATTGGCAGAATTTTGATTTTAAATTTATTTAAAATCAAAATTCTGCTTAGTTAGAATTTTTCAGTATGTCTCAAAAATGGAAAATTAGCATAATTTCAATTTTAAATTATCCACCATTTTTTTGAAAAATGAAAAGGTAGCAGAATTCCACTTTAAATTGTTATTAAGGTTAGAATGATTCAACCTTTTTCAAAAGTAGAATAGCAACGGAACTTTGAAATATATAAAAAAGAAAAAATTAAGATTATTATCAGAAAAATTATCTTACACAAATGTTGCGTACCAGGATCATTGACTAACTATTACTCAAATTCTGAGGTTTCTATCTCTTGTTATTTTGTTTGTTGGGTGAAATCCGCAAACTTCGAAGAAAAATGCAAATATTCTTTGAAAAGAACACAATGCATGCAGCAGTAGACTTCAGAAATAAGTGATATATTGTTCGGGAATGAAAGCGCTGCATATTTCACAAAAACCTCACTTACGACAGCAAACGTGACGAGAATATTTTTGCATTTGGAAAAATTCCTTAAATTCTTTTCTGGCTTGATTTCTAATCTGAAAATATTCACAATCTAGAATGTTCTAACTCATTGATTATCAAAATAAAACAAATTTAAAAATGATTATTTATATTCATATAACGGTTTTGTTGAAAGTAGAATGCATAAATTAAAATAGGTCATAAATGAAATTAATAACTTTAACCTTTCAGAATGTAGGTAACAAATTTCTCACAACATAAGTCGTTAAAGCCATTTAAATTATGATTGTTTTTATAAACTATATTTTCATTGTATTCAATAAGAAGAAAAATTATTTAGTTTTTGATCTTATAATTATTGAACTACAGATTTAAATTTGTACAACTCTTCGCTTATTTTTGATAGGAACATATCCACGTGATTTTAAGTCAAAATATTCAAATTTAAATGTTCTAAACCATTTAAACTACTTAATTAAAAAAATCGGTTTCTTGCTGCGAGAAAACTGGAATACAATTCAGGAATGTGAGAAGGATAATAAAAAATTATGCGATTGGGCCATAGTTTGATGTCAACGCTTTATATAGCTTAAAGAAAATTAGTTCTGATGGGGCGATTGCAGATGGGGCGATTGATATATATATATATATATATATATTGGTTATCATAAATTAAGGAAAAATCACAAAAATAGCGATAACTCTTTCAAAAGTAAGCCAAACCGTGCAAAATTTGCATATGTTGTCCACTAAGAGTAGCTGAGTAAAATTGCAATATGCAAATTAGTGGCGCTGCACTCGGCTTACGTCATCTGCCTGGAGCATAAAAGTCCAAGTTTGAGAGAAAGCACACAAATTTTACTG
>NC_092213.1:52873279-52877130 GCF_043381705.1 Parasteatoda tepidariorum | reverse complement strand
CTGGCTAAAACGAAAATTACTATAACTTCGTCGTGTTTTCAGCATTTTAATTTTTTTTGTAAGATTTTCTGGAAAATTACTTTTAATGTATTTTATTCTATCCCATTTCTTAATTACGACTAATAACAAGTCAAGCAAAACGACAACTTCAAGGATTTGAAAATGTTTACGTCCCCGTTTCCATTAGCAAATTTATTAAAATAGTTTAATAACAGAGAAAGCAATCGATAAAATTACGTTTCCTGTAATGTAGTTTTGGAATGTAGTTTTAGAACCTATCTTTCTTTAAAATACAATGTAAGCGACTTTAGAAAATAGTCGATTTTAAATACAGGCAGATTAAAGCAGCTGTATTTTGGTAACTTTTCGTGTACTCTTTAAAAACCTTTATTGAGAAAATGTGCATATTTTACCGACATACATTGAATTTCCTAAAAGACATTGTCTTTTTAAGCATTATTTTATGCAATTTAAACAAAAAGGTAAAAAAGAAATCTGTATCAGAAATATTTCAACAAAAAGTTATGTTTTAAACAAATTTCACAAATTATTTGCCAGTGTTTCATTGATGAAATTGTTTTCATTATTAAAATATTGGTAGAAAAATTATTTTAGCTTTTTGGTATCGAATGTTATATACTTCTTATATTAATCAATGAATTTTTATATTGCATTTCAAAAAAGTTGGTTTTTGGTGTGAAAAGACTTTATAAGTAAAAATAAAAAGTAAACTTTAGAGTCATCATCTAGGTAAAATAGGTCACTGAAAAATAATGTCGTATCAGAAAAGTAATTTTATATTTTTATGATTGAAATTTTCATAAATATCGATGAAATGTCAACAAAAAATCTCCATTAATTAACTCCAAACCAAACCAGAATACAGTGCTGAACTACTATGTTGAGTGGAATTATATTATCTTTCACCTCAAACTATAGCATCGGTTAAAACACTATGAGAAAATACTATGGTAAATCGGGTAACACTATGAGAAAAATATTCTGATAAAATTGCGGCATTATATGGTAATGATATTTCTAATTAAAAAATCCATAATTTTTTTGACCAAAATATACGGAATTAAAAGCATTCGCTTGGAAGAAAATTAGGTGGTTTTGAGGTTGATTCGAGGTTGAGAGGTGCCAAAAAATACACATGCGGTGTAAAATTAGGGTATGTTATGCAATCAACCCCGATTTCAACCTCATTTGCACCTTATAAAATCAACCTCTATATAAATCTAAGCAATTTAGTTAAAATAAGGTGAAATTATTCACACTTCATGTGTACTTATTTGCGTGAAGTGTCGATAAAATTAAATATACACCTCAAAAACCACCTCTCTAATTTGTTTGCTCTAATGTTGATTTCTTTCTACCTCAAGTGTGAATAAAAAACTTCATACACCTTGATAATAAACGATGGAAGGTTGGTTCTTAATGTTGTTTTTGAAGTCAATTGAGAATAAAACTCAAATCAACCGTAACACTTCAAATAAATCACATAAACACCTTGAATTTTTAAAATGTTCATTTTGTAATTTTTCCGTTCATAATCTAACGGTTTACTAGAAATTCTGGTTTTCAAAATTAAAATTCTTATCCCTACATACTTAATAAAAATACAAAAATTAAAAGTAAATTCAACCGAATAAATAGTTTTTATACCCTACTCTAAGAAATATGAAATATTTAGCAAATTTTACTAAATTTAAAAAATCTTATCACACATTATGAAATTTCATTTTACTGTTAATTGTACCAAAATCACTACTAAAAAGATTCGGAAAAAATTACCAAGCTTTTTGATATTTCCATAGAACTAGAAGCACAGTATATTTTACCACATTCTAAATTTTACCATATTCTTGGTTGAATAAAAGAATTGTTAAATTCGGCACCACATTAGTGTGGATGCAGAGTAGATAAAATTTTGTTATAAATTCGTTTCAAAATGTTTGACACTATATTAAGAATAGATTTTTTTGAAGGACAAATTCACTTCGTGACAACATTGATTAAATGTATGTAAATGGTATTTTAACCAAATTTAAGAAATATTATTACGTGGTTAAAAATGAAAGTTGCATACAGTATTTACTATCTAAAAATGGTTAATAATAAAATAAGTAATATGAAACTTACTTTCTACTGCAAAACATTTTATAAATTCTTTCAGACCACCATCAATTACCTAAGCGAAAAATATAATACTACATATGTTTAGTTTTATAATGATGTTACATAAGTTATTTCTGTAATGAGGTCACATTTTATTGTCTGAAATTCCTTTCATTCTTTAGCGTTATCTTTTTTAGAGAAAATGATAGAATATTATATATATAGAATATTATGTAATAAAAATAAATCTTATTGTTTATTAGTAAATGGCCTGTAATAGTAAGATCGGTAATCTTCATTTATCATCCCTTCTTAAGTTTATCCTCTTTCACTATTACATTGTCCATTTTGATCATTATTCAAAATCCAAGACTTAAAAGTGAAAGTGCTTTTAATTAACGTTTTTTAGTAACCGTGGAATATTACCTCATTATGCATATTTTTTAGATAAGCATTTTTAAGCACAAGTTCACAATTATTGAACAGTAAATACGTTAGATTTTCTGTATAATAATTTACACTAAATTTCAAAATGAATTTTATTTTAATTATTGTATTTTTATATTAGTATATTTACACTTTTCTGAAATATTATTATGTTTATTATATTAGTCAACTTACCGACCGATCTGTGATGGAGTCAGGGAACTGGCCTTTAATCAGAAAGGTTCTGGATTCGTATCCCGGGCAAGACATGGATGTTCTTTCATTCTCTGTACTATCTGTCCTTACTGTGGGAGCAATGTTAGCCCACCTAATATGGTGTACCTGAAAAGTATCCAACAAATCTTCCCTTCAGATGCCTGTATTGACGAAATGTCAATCCCCGGGTGGGCATTAGAAAAAAAATATTATTCAACTAATACAATTAAAATAAGACTGCGAAAAAACCATTTAAACTGCTAAAACAATATAGATAAAATAACTATTTGAGCTATTGGGAAACCATTTCTGTGAAATAGTCCTGCGAAATTAAATATATTTCTTCGGAAACATTAAGATACAATATTTTTTATAGAAAGCTTTGTTATGCTTCCGTAAATGATACCCCAAAACTCCCCAACTCTCTTCTTTCCTCTTCCGTCTTCATTGATGAAAGGGGGAATGATTTGTTATGTTTCCGTAAATGACACCCGAAAACTCCCCAACCCTCTTCTTTCCTCTTCCGTCTTCATTGATGAAAGGGGGAATTATTTGTTATGTTTCCGTAAATGACACCCGAAAATTCCCCATCCCTCTTCTTTCCTCTTCCGTCTTCATTGATGAAAGGGGGAATGATTTGTTATGTTTCCGTAAATGACACCCGAAAATTCCCCAACCCTCTTCTTTCCTCTTCCGTCTTCATTGATGAAAGGGGGAATTATTAGTTATGTTTCCGTAAATGACACCCGAAAATTCCCCAACCCTCTTCTTTCCTCTTCCGTCTTCATTGATGAAAGGGGGAATGATTTGTTATGTTTTCGTAAATGACACCCGAAAATTCCCCAACCCTCTTCTTTCCTCTTCCGTCTTCATTGATGAAAGGGGGAATGATTTGTTATGTTTCCGTAAATGACACCCCAAATATCCCCAACCCTCTTCTTTCCTCTTCCATCTTTGTTGATGAAAGGGGGAATTATTTGTTGTGTTTCCGTAAATGACACCCAAAAACTCCCCAACCCTCTTCTTTCCTCTTCCGTCTTCATTGATGAAAGGGGGAATGATTTGTTATGTTTCCGTAAATGACACCC
>NC_092213.1:52868372-52873018 GCF_043381705.1 Parasteatoda tepidariorum | reverse complement strand
ATATACAGTCAAACCCCGCTATAGTGAACCTTCAAGGGACCGACATTTTGGTTCACTATAACCGGGGGTTCACTATATCCGTTACACATGCAATTTAACTAATGATTCCCAAACTCCTCCCTTTTATTACACATCATTCAAATAAATGACTTAAAAATATTATGTAGTAGTAAAAGATGTGTTATTTTTCATTACTCTTCGTCTTGCGTGCAAAAAATAATTAGTATTTTTTAGGTGATGAGTAATCCTCAAAATCAGATATGAAAACACTTCCTGACTCTCAGATAATTTTTCCTGATTTTCTGTTCTATTTAAACCTGCCTAATCTGCCATTCGAGCACATAAAAGTTGCCTCATAAAATCGCTTAACAAATTCATGAACATTTGTCCAGATACTGGAAGATTGCGGCTTCCTCGAATGGTGAACCACTTCAGTAATGCTTCTTCAACATCCTTGTGATCCGCTTTTCTCAACTTTTTTCTGCCATCGAAATTTTTTTCATGAGCGGAAATAATTAATTGCCTATTTTTCCATGTGTTACAAGATTTGGATAGTTTATATTCCCTGCAAATATCAACTTGATTGCATCCATTTTCAATTTTTCTGAATATGTCCATTTTATCATCAATGGAGAACGTTTTACGTTTACTGGTCGCCATAGTTAAATTTGAGACACTTGTTTGCCGTTTTTTTTTAACTTAACTGAGAGCAAAGAGGAGTTGAAGTGAGGGCCTTATCAACACATATTAGTGTCCAACCTTTTGACCAATTATGAATAATTACTCATTCCCTCTGACAGAAAATGCATATTGATCCCACTGACACCTTATAGGTGCATCATCTGCCTGGGTTGGAAACATCTGCTTGGTTTGTTTAGGGATTGGAAAGTGAAATAAAAGAAGCAAACAAGAAAAAATGCTTATCGCTACATTCCCCTCTATAGATGGTTTTAAACACTGGTGTATATATTTATTTTGAAGTAGAAATTTCAAACTTATTACAAAAAAAAATTAAGAAAAAAAATCGGTCGAAGGCTCAAAAAAGTTCATTATGTCCAACTTCCTCACAATTTTGGTTCACTATATCCACAAAAAATAACATTATATGTGTATAGCAAGGCTCGGGACCGAACATTTCGTTCACTATATCCGGGAGTTCACTATAAAACGTGTTCACTATAGCGGGGCTTGACTGTATATCCAAAATTGAATGAAATTAAACACGAGTCAATAGCTGATAATTCAGTATTGAAAATAAAAATTTTTTTCGGTGTCAGGGTTATGCACGGAATGCAGTACCTGGATGAAATTACGAAATTATGAAATTGCATTAGGTATTAAATTAGTTAGGAAATTATGCGATTATTGAATTAGCTACGTAATTATGCATTATAAATTGGAATAAAATATTTCTAAACTAATGATCTGATCGACCCTTGATTGGTCACATACTTCAGCGTAAAAACAATGTCTGCGGAAACAATGCCCCCTTTATCTGTGTAAAGGATCTTCCCTCCCAAGCAACCCTATTTTCCTTTAAAAAAATGATAAAGAATACAGAGAATAGTTTGGGAGATTTCAGCTATCGTTTATAATGCCATAATAAAGCTTTCTATGAAAGAATAACTTTGGGTATTAATTTCTCCGAAGGACCATCATTATTGTCTTGCAATAATTATACTTTATATAAAAGATTTTTCCAGCAACCAGAATATAAAAAAATCGAAATAAGCAAACTTACTTATAGAATCACATTACCAAGGATTAAAAATTATTATTATAATCAAATTGCATAACAATAATTTTTTTTAAATAATATCATCATAATTAAACTTCATCATGCTCAATTCTATAAAATATTCTTTGAAATTAAAAAAAACAAACTATTAGTAATTAATTAATAGAAAATTTTAAAATGACAAATGCGTTTTTTCTTTACCTGTTAACTCCTTTTGTAGTTTTTCTTAAAAAAAAACTAAGGAAGACTGCAAAGCCAGTTAATGACTTGAATTAACTAGATGGTAATTGTTCAAAGCTGAGTAATATGAACTACTTTTTGATTAGAAAGTAAAAATAATATAGGCTTAAGGGAATAAATTCTTCAATTTAAGTTTCATTCCGTTTCGTTATAGTTTTTTTTTGACAAATAATTTATTCATGTTCCTTTTTTATTCTTGTTTTCAAATAAGATACTGCCTAAGACAGTTGTCTAATGATCTAACAATTAAAAACTTAAAAAAATATACTTGTACTTAATTGATGTTAATGAACAATAGATCATTATATTGTAAAACTTGCATTCGTAATAACAAACTTTTGTCATTATGTAAAAGTGGTGTGATTTTTCATGTTTTAATTATATGTGTTTATGTTTAACTTTGAGTCAAAATAAAAATTATCTACGCTGCTTTTTCTTTGAAAGTATTCAGTTAATTTATGATTAAGATTTTGCGAACAAAATTCATCTGGTTGGATGCTTCTTGCTCATATAAGCTAATATATATATATTTTTTTTGCATTATTTAAAACAGTCCTGATATTTATTTTATTTTTTTATCAAAAACAATGAATTAGAAAAAAGTCATTCTATGATTTTTATTCCATGCTATGGTTATTTTATTAAAGTTGTCTGTGATAGTTGGCATCTTCAGTTGGTTTTAAAATACTTTCAAGATTAAGTTTTGATTAATAACTAAACAATTATATAAAATATAAATTAAAATTATGGTACCATGCTATATATACACTATCTGGAAGAAAGTGACGGGCTAATTTAGTGGAAAGCATGCCCAGAAGGGTTGCAGCTGTGATTGCAGCCAAAGGAAGCCCTACCTCCTATTAATTTTAATAAATATGGGTTTATGTCGCTATAGTGTCGTGTCCCGTCACTTTCTTCCAGATAGTATATATATATGTATGGTTTAAATGTGTTTTTATGACTTGAATGTGATATGGCAGAATGTCATACTACATGCATCTTATTAGTAAATAATTACAATTTCTTTCAACAGGTTCCCCTTTCCTGAATACTAATTCCGACTCTTATTGAGAAAAAAAACTTTGGAATCATAGACTTAAATGGTTTATTCATAATTATTAAAAAATATGATGTTTAAAGTGATTTTGACCACATTGAAGTGCAAACAATTCACTAAAGACTTAAGAGTCAAGCGAGTAACTGTTGGTAAAAATATAAAAAAAAATTGGGAAATAACGCAAGCATATTTGTTTTTCAAGATCGCTGAAAAAATACTTTAATAAAACGTGAAAAAAGAATTTGATTTAATTAACAAAGCATTTTACTAAAGATCATTAAATGAAATCTTTTCATGGTAGTTTGAGTTTCATATGTCTTCTAATGTTGGTATTTCTGTGATGTTGATGTTTTACACCGCGGTGCCTCAAAGGATAGAATGCTCACCTCCCAATTCAGTGAACCAGGTTCGAATCACAGAGAGACCTTGATATACGAATTCTACACTCAGCTTGCACCGACATCGGTGCCGGTGTAAAATACTCTCAGTGGTAAATGAAACATGGGTTAGAATATTTTGGTAGTCGGTTTAACCATTATTTTCCTCTCCAATGCAAGTGCGGGTGAGTTGTTTCCCGAAGGTTAGTTTGTCATAAGGTTTGATTCAGAATTTCCCTGTCTTCAGGGTTGGGTTCAAAATTACAAGGCTACGGAGTTGAACAATGATAGTCGCAAACTCAGAATTGGGCCATCAGTTCAAAATAAAATAAAATAAAAATAAAATATTGCTATTTCTACTTTTTTTAAAGGTATTTAACCAAGCAAATACAGGAACCTAAAATCAATATAATATCTGTAAATATACTAATAATATATAATTATTTTTTACATTTGAACATACAGGATTGCTAAACGAAACAAATCTTAAAACAGTTTGTTTTTCAAACTAAGTTATTGCTTTGTTCTATTTGATTTGCTCATTTCATTGAAACTTGAACAAAACACTCTAAACTTAAAATATTCAAATTATTGAAACAGTCATCACCTATTTAAATGCGGTTTTCATGTGTGATGTTACTGAAGTGGTAAATCGTTATATGAAATCGTTTTTCAGCTTTTTACATCTTTTTTAAACGTCTGGAAGGTGGTTTCAAAATCTAAAAGAAGGTAGTAGACATTTTTGACAGTTGACTATTAAACAATGATTGATGATTTTCTTGAGTTTAAAAAGAGTTTGCAATAAGATAGAGCAAATAAGTTCGGTGCAATCTAAGCAGGAACAAATTTAGTTTCAAAAACTAGCCAGATCAAAACAAAATTCGATTCTTTTGGATGATTTAATTTTCTTTTGACAATATTTATGTTTATATTTTGCATTGATATAATTAAGTTACGTTTGTGACAACTACCACAGATTCAGTAACATAATTCATCCTTAAATTTCGAAATTATGAATAAATACAACTTTGAAGTAATGCAATTGATAAACACTTAAGCATCAATGATCAAGTTTTAAAAAATGCTTTAGAATGAAATTTTTATGTCCTCTAGCTTTGCGAAGTTCTATATAGCTATAAGATTTTTTTCTATAATATTCAACTTACTTTGAATCTTCAATAAAAATGAACTTATCTCGGATCTGTGGTAGGGGAGAGTGGGGTCAATTGTAACA
>NC_092213.1:52846576-52867872 GCF_043381705.1 Parasteatoda tepidariorum | reverse complement strand
AGTCAAGCGAGTATGTATGTAGCTGTTTGTAAAAACAGACATTTTTTTGTGAAATAACGCAATCATATTTGTTTTTCAAGACAGCTGAAAAAAGACTTCAACAAAAGGTGAAAAAAAGAATTTGATTTAATTAAAAAAGCATTTTACTAAAGATCATTAATTGAAATCTTTTCATGGTAGTTTGAGTTTCATATGTCCTCTAATGTTGGTATTTCTGATTTTCTAATGTTGATGTTTTACGCCGTGGTGGCTCAGAGGACAGAATGTTCACCTAGTGAACCAGGTTCGAATCGCAGCGAGGACTGGGTGATACGAATTCTACACCCAGCTTGCACCGACATCGGTGCTGGCGTAAAATATCCTCAGTGGTAAAAGAATCATGGGTTTGAATATTTTGGCAGTCGGTCTAAAAGCCATATCACACGTGCAGAAATTCGCCCAACACAACACACAACTTTCGTTCAACACAACAGTATGCAAAACTTTTAGCGCAACTTGGAAGTAGAATCATCGTGTGATATGCCAAACGAAGTTGAAGCAACTTTTTTCTTCCTCTTCGAAAAAGTTTGCCCAACATTTCGCACAACAACGCTTTTGACCAATCAGGTGAGAGCAGTCCACAATATTTCTTTCAAGAGAAAACAAGATGGCCAACTTGTGATGGTCTTCGGTGTTGATGTCAGATATTTGTTATTTCAGGTGAGTGTCAATACTTCATGTTTAATGTTTTTTTGCACAAAATATGATTCAATTCTAAAGAACTTATTAAAATACTTTTGAGTAATAATGTTATTGCATAGCTTATTTTTCAAAACGGCAATAGATTTTCTACGCCAAATTCGCCAATCTGAAGGAATATAAACAGGCGATGAATTTTAAGAGTTTAAATAATTTATCGATCCATAAATTACTAAGGCTGGAATTGATAAATATGCGAGATCCATTGTAAAATAATACATAGACAACAATCGCCAGGTAAAGAATACTGATTTTCACCTATGAAGAATGATAGATCGACTGTATGGGCGCTAAATTGCCGGGATAGAAGGAAGGTATCGGCGCGTTTACGATAAACATTTTCATGAACTTTGGCAACCCTAGAACAACTTTTTCCGACTGAATGTTGGATGAAAAGTTTATCTTGCTGTTGCGTTGTGTGTTGTGTTGGGTGAATTTCTGCACGTGTGATATGGCTTTAACCGTTATTTTCCGTTCCAATGCAAGTGCGCTGAGTTGTTTCCCGAATGATAGTTTGTCATAAAGTTTGATGCAGAATTTCCCTGTCTTCTGTGTTGGGTTCGAAATTACAAGGTTACGGAGTTTAACAATGATAGTCGCAAACTCAGAATTGGGCCGTCTATTCAAAATGCAAAATAAAATAAAATAAAAATAAAATATTGTTATTTCTACTTTTTTTTTAAAAAAGTATTTACCCAAGCAAATGCAGGAACCTTAAATCAATATAATATCTGTAAATATACTAATAACATATAATTATTTTTAACAGCTGAATATACAGGATTGCTAAGCGAAACAAATCTTAGAACAGTTTGCTTTTCAAACTAAGTTATTGCTTTGTTTTATTTGATTTACTTATAGCATTGAAACTTGAGCAAAGCACTTTGAACTTAAAATATTCAAATTTATTCAAACAGTCATCACCTATTTAAATGCGTTTTTCATATTGATGTAACTGAAGTGGGATGAATTATTGCTAAACTTTCAAAGAAATCATTTATCAGCATTTTACATCTTTTTTAAACGTCTGGAAGGTGGTTTCAAAATCTAAAAGAAGGTAGTAGACATTTTTGACAGTTGACTATTAAACAATGATTGATGATTTTCTTGAGTTTAAAAAGATTTTGCAACAAGATAGAGCAAATAAGTTTGGTGTAATTTAAGCAGGAACAAATCTAGTTTTAAAAACTAGGCAGAATTCGATTCCTTTGGATGATTTAATTTTTCTTTTGACAATATTTATGTTTAATATTTTACATTGATATATTTAAGTTACTTAAGTTACGTTTGTGACAACTACGACAGGTT
Source organism: Parasteatoda tepidariorum (assembly GCF_043381705.1). Taxonomy (NCBI): domain Eukaryota; kingdom Metazoa; phylum Arthropoda; class Arachnida; order Araneae; family Theridiidae; genus Parasteatoda; species Parasteatoda tepidariorum. Next base: position 52,865,826 of record NC_092213.1, on the reverse strand, counting down.
AGGTGACATAATTCAACCTCAAATTTTGAAATTATGAATAAATACAACTTTGAAGTAATGCAATTGATAATTCAGCATCAATGTTCAAGTTCTAAAAAATGCTTTAGAATACAATTTTTACGTGCTCTAGCTTTATTAATTCTACGTAACTATAAGATTTTTTTCCATAATATTCAACTTACTTTGAATCTTCAATAAAAATGAACTTATCTCGGATCTGTGGTACCCATACGGATGTACTGTAGAAATTTCAGGATCAAATTACAGTAAAGCGTACCGGTGCTCTTCACCGTAAAATCCAGTTAACCTGAACATGTACCAAAACAAAAGAATCTGATTCGCAATTTTTTCTGTAATAATTAGGTAAAATCACTGTAGCAATAAAGAAAACGAAGGGAATAAAAATAAAAATATGACCACCGAAGTCGACCTTCAGGAGGTACAGGCCTTGGAAGCCATAAAACAAAACCTTTTCTATTGAGAGAGAGGCGAAATTAAATGCCAAAAGTAACTCTCTCAATTCCCCGAAGATTTTGTATAAATCCAGGAAAGAAATACATGCCAACCAATTCAGAAACCAATTCCAACCAATTCAATTCAGAAAAGAAATTCAAACAAAAACTTGAGAAAATAAAAACTCACATTAAGCCGGTCAAACAGCGATTTCACAAGCAAACTAAATGCAAAGGAAATACTTAAAACAAGCGAGAACAGCGCCCTCTATGAAAATGCGCAGAATGAAAAAAAAGAAGAGAAGAAAAAGAAGAATCACTGTATCACTATAATTAAATAAAGATTACTCTAAAAGGTACCATATAATATTTTACGCTCCAAAAAGATTAATGCAAAATGGATTTTACGGATGGTTCACACAGAGTACGACTGGCCATCTGTTTATTAGATATGAAACTAATGTATTTGAAAGTGAAATCAATTATTAAATTTTAAGCCTATCTAACAATTAAAAGTAAACAAATTTAGTTAACGTTTTTTAGATCCTTACTCCTATTGGCCATGCGTCTTTACTCTATACCGAGCCTGAAGGAGCATAGTTTAATGCGACCTTCTGTCCAATTAATGACATAAGACGCATCAATGAAATGAAAAATTTATTGCAGGTTTTTTTTGTTGATAAAGTTAGTAATACATGTTAAAAAAGATGTTGAATTAAACTATTATTTTATTTGCATGTTAAAATCTAAAACCTTGTATTAAGGCCAAAAAATTACGACAATATGGCCCAAATTAGCTTCACATTTAAATTGTACAAAACTTGAACAATATTGTGGTTATAAACATGTTCCCAATTGATAAGAGTCTATAGTATTTCACACATTATTTTAAAATTAAAAAGAAAAATAAATAAATTTCATATAAAAAATATTAATGCTTTTTATCAATTCTTTCTTACTGTATTGTAATGTACTTTAGTAATTTACTAAATGCTTTATATTACTTAAAAATAACTAAACAGTGAAGCAGTATAGATCGTTCTTGCATTAACATTACCCACGTACACAACCACATATTCATTTTTATGTATACAATAAATATGAGTGAGAAATACAACATTAAAATTATGCCGATGTTTCAATTTTCATTTTTTTTCTTCAAACTTTTTTTGAAACAAAAATATTATATATAGACTAAAATATATAATTAGCAACATAACATAAGAAAATTAATTTTTTTAAGACCTTTTAGTGTTTTTTAAATCAGATATTCAGATTTAGCGCAATTAATCACGATTTTTATGATTCTATAATAAATCATTAAAAAAATATTTGTAAACAAATTCATATCCTGCCATATAATAATATAGATATTTAATATCTATTTTAACATCCTGCTATTTAATATCTTGCTATATAATATGAATGGAAAAATAAAACTAATAATGTTTCTGGAATTATACGTGCGCTGAAAAGTAATTCTTAACCGAGGATACTTTGGATAAATTATTTTTAATTTAGAATATACCGTTTATACCTATTACCAAAACCGTCTGTATAATATTATTGTATAACTTGCTTTAAAACAATACGTGTAACTACATAATTTAAAGTTATAAAAAGTTTTACATATAATAAAACAGGTTTTTCCTAATCTGAATAAAACTGAGCACTGAAAGTGAATTTTATTTCGAAACAAAACACACAATACATGGTGAAATATTCTGGTAAAATTATCGCACTGTATGGTAATGACATCTCTTGTAAAAAAAAAAACACTTTGTTTTTTTAATTAACCAAAATACGCGGTATTTAGGCCAATCGTTTTGATAATTTTTCCTTTCATATGATAACGGTTTACTGAAAATTGTAGTTTTCAAAGTTATAGTTCCTATAATCACACACTAAGTACAAAATACAGAAATAAAAAATTGAAATTTAAATGAATAAAAGGCTTTTATGCCGTTTTCCAAAGTATCATGGTAAAATTACCAAATTACACTACATTTGTCAAATTTTTATCCCACTGTTACCATGTTCTATACCCACATTATAAATGCTATAAGACCATATTTTATCGTTATATTTACCATAAGCATTATCGAATGGGCTTCGGTAAAAAGTATCGAGCTTTTTGGTATTCCCGTAGAGGTAGAAACACTTTAAATTTTACCGTATTCAGGTGGTTTTAAAAATTTCCTTTTTTTGCTTACTGCAGGTATTTATCGATAAAAAGGACACACGCTGCAATATTTCATAATTTTAAACGAGATTATTATTCTTAAAGCCAGGAAAAAAATAAAATAAATAAACAGTCATGCTCATCACACTGGTAATTAAGGGAATAAGAAAGCAAGGGGTGTATTTTCAACTGGAAATTAATCTGCACACTCTTTCTCAATATGCATTTGAATGATATGGCTTTATTGGTAATTATCTTTTATCAATTTTTAGTAAAAATAATTAGTTTTAAATTATAATAGCTGATAGTATTTAGTTAGTGTCTGAATTTAGATGAGAATAGGAATCTTTTTCCACTATTTTTCTTAAACTTAATTATTTTAAGAGAAAGGTTTTTGTAACCGAAATAAAGCGGCAAAAATAGCTTCTGAGATGATTATCTGATTTAAAATAATAATATATTACGTAAAAATATTTTGTCGATTGTGTAAGTAAAGTGAGAGTCAATTCATAAGCTTACGGCATATATTTAAATTTCATTCACCAAATTATGAAATAGGAAATGTTTTTAAAAAGCTTCGAACATTTCATTTTATTTAAAATAATGTGTACAACTTTAATTATTAAAACGTTCTCTGAACTTTATAATAGCATGAAATTAAGTAATAAAATAATTATTATAATTATTTTTGTAGGATTTATTGCATTGTAGCTTTAATTTTTTCTTATCTACCAACCTTATGTGCAGATCACTTAACCCATATTTAAAAAAAAGTGTGCCATAGCTAATGAAGTTCTTAAATTTTTTTATTTTTTTATACTTTTGTAGAAAGCTTTGTATCGAATTTTGCAAGCTATTTTTCTCCTTTTAAAATGTGCCTGAACAACATTGTAACTATCGGATTTCTCATTAGTTTAAAAGACTGCAATGAACTAACTTTTACTCTTTTTCAACTATAACAATACTTCTTTAGTTTAATAAAAAAATGAGCCTAACTAAGGAGTTTAACACTTTTTCTAGAAAATAAGGCTTTTATTTTCTTTTGATCAATAGTGAATACACGTATTTAAAAATTACCATTAAGAAGGAGTCTTTTTGAAATGAAAATGTACGAAGTGTAATTCAAGCGTCTGCACAAAAAAATTCCGGATCAAATTACGCTATTAAGTACCGGCACTTTAGAAGCATCAACCGTAAATTGCACTTTACAGTAAAATATTATACCGTAATATTTATTTATTTGAAGTGATTCAGTGTTTTTACTTTCATTACTGTAAAAATTACGGTATATCAGATATTTTGTTCCGTAACAAGTTCGGATAAAAATGGATTTTACGTTGAAAAGTTCCAGTGCCTTGAGTACCGGTAGTTTTTACGAGAATTTGATCCAAAATTTTTACAGTGTCCTTAAAGGAATCAAGAATTCGTAATGAAATATATATTCAAATTAGTGAATTCACGTAACCAAAAATTACCATAAAGAAGACGTCGATTTAAAATGCATACGTATAAAAATAATTCAAGGATCTAAGCTATAAAATATACCAGATCAAATTACTGTATTAAGTACTGGCACTTTGGATTTATTATCTGCACAATATTATACCGTAATTTTTACGGTAAAAACTATTATAAGTCAGATTTTTTCCGTAACATTGTCTGGTAAAAATGAATTTTAATGTAAAAAGTACCGGTGCCTTAAGGGCTGGTAAAAATGGATGTCGAACTTTTTATCAAATTATGATCCAAAATTTTTCACAGTGCATGGAATCCGTTACTGGTAAAAATGGTATAAAAAAGAAAAGTAAAAAAAAAGCTATAGTAAAACTACTGACACTCAGAGTACAGGCACGTTTCACCGGAATTTATCCGTAATTCTTTACAACGTACGTGATGGAATAACGAAACTGCATTAATAAAAATCATTTTGAATTCTATTTCGTATTTAAATCATAAATTTGGGAATTGAATGCGTCTCAAATATGTATTTAATCACATCTTGCAACTCTTATTTAATAGCTCTTATTAAATTTATTCTCATCTTGAAATCTATTTTAATGACTTTATTTCAACGATCTATTTGTTAACATATTGAATATGGTTATGAGTCAATGTTAATTTCCTACATGAAACGTAATTACAGCGAATATAATGAAATTATCTATTTGGCCGAATTTGAACCGCTTATGTAAAAGGTATTCTTGGTCAAGATTCTATATTTAAAGAGCAAATATAGTTAATGTAGTTTAACTATCAATGAATTTAAGCAAAATCTTTTATTAAGTTAAGATCAAAGTTCGCGAAATCTCATAAATTTTACAGAGCCTGAAGGCCATGTCAGTTGCTCAAACGAAACTTATGTATGCGGACATTTTAATGAAAAAGTAATCACAGTGAAAGCAAAAAGTGAAAGAAACCGGAAGTAAAAATAACAACAAAACTTTCACTTCAATTAAATAAATTAAAACAAACTAGACAGTATTTTTGCATATTTTTATTCAGGTTGTTTAATTATTTATTGCAATACTATTTTTGATAGATAATCTTTTCCACTTTTCAGAATGGCAAAACAAAATAGCAAAGGTAAATACAAATATAAAGTGAAAATAATTTTAAAAAACATGCATAAAACAATTGCTTTTGACACAGTTGAATTGTTCTAAAGATACGAAGCTGATCTCAAGAAAGAGTTAAAAAAAAGAAAAAAAAACGTCTATTCGACTTTTGCGTTTTGCTTCCGCTTTGCGCAGTTTTAGGGATAGAAATTAAAAAAAAATAATAATTATGACTGGGGAAAATAAAAATAGCTTAGCTTGGTTTTAAAAATTCTTATTTCCCTAATTAAAATCAGTAATATTTAGGTCTTAAGGTTTCAGTCACACACTGTTGGAAATTTCCCCGAAAAATGGTTAAATAACAATTTATTTAATTGCTATTTTTCCATGTTCAAACAAAACGGTGAAATAACTATAAATGAGATGTTATTCAAAATATTAAACGTGAGAAAAATAGTTTATTAACTGCTTTCACCCAATACTGTTAAAAAACCCGAAAATAATTTTTTCGTACCCTAATGAAGCCATTTAATTCCTTGCAGATGAGTACACATTATTTCTGAAACGGCTAATCTGTCAATCGCATAAGCGACAGAATGGGCGTCCGAGTTCCAGCGTTGACGCCACAATAATTCCTTCATTCCCTTCAACACATGAAGAGTTTCCAGTATCTTGCTCTTCCCATTTTGTATTCCTGGACTATTATTATACGATATACCCATTCACGCATGGATGGCTTCCCCATAAAACTGCTAAACTATCTCCAATGTCCAGTTAAATTCCTCTTTTACAGTTTTGAAACCATGCTGCTTGTAAATGGTTAGGAAAAAGCATAATTTAAAATTTATGGTTTTTGTAAACGGTTTCAAAACCATAAAGCTAAAAAAATGTTCTTCTCCGTTGACTTCATGGCTAATTAAATTTAGCGACTGCTGCCGTTTATTTTAGCATAATTTTGGAATGAAAATTCAAATAGTGTAAAACACATATTAGAAGCCGGTGTCTTAAGATAGAAATGAAAAGGAATACATAACCTTTTATTCCGAGGAAAATAAGATTTGAAATGCATGCAATCTGAATAGCTTACGAAAAACTCTGAAATATGGTTGTTATGTTTATAACTGTCTACCATTTTCATTTCCTACAGACTATTTAAAAAACATTTTGTAGACTATTTACTAAAGAAGTTGAAATTATTATTTTACATAATTAAAGATTTTACAGAGCTCGAAAACTTAAATGGCATTTATGAAACCTTGCCACGCACAGTGATACGTTCACACTTTCTAAAATTGGTTTTAATGTTTATGGTAATAGAAGATATTAAACCACGGTGTCTCAGAAAGAGTGCTCGCCTCCCAATGAGGTGGCCTAGGTTTGAATCCCTGAGTTGTCTGATTGATACGAATTCTGCTTCCGGCGCAATTCTACATCTGTGCTGACGTAAAATATTCTCAGTGGTAGACCTATCATGGTGTAGAATCCCTTTGCCATTAGGCCAATCGTGAGAGTGTTTCTTGATTTTCCTCTTCATGTAACGCTAATGCTGGTTATTTCTATCAAAAAGTCATACACGAAGGTCAGTTTTTCCCTATGCTTAGTACATGAGTTCCCTGGTCTGCTGGGCTAGGCTTGAAATTGCAAGGCTACTTAGTGGAACATTGATGGTCGTAAACTCAGAATTGAGTTTGCCATTCAACGCAGGATGTAAAATAATATAAAAATAAAAATTTAAAATCTCAGAGAAAAACACATTAAGTTGAATTTTAAGGTTTTTTCTTCTTTGGGATTTAAAAATGCATCAAGGATCTGTTTTCGAAACATACTTTTAAATTGATCAGAATTTTTCTGAAAACTTTTAATTGAGATATATTCAGGTGATTATAAAATACATTAAGATATACCTTTTGCGTATTTTCTAAATGTGACTTAGCTTGTTTTTTCGGACGCTTTTCTGATTTCAATTTAAAAGAAATGTTATTCTTATGGATTATATATAATAATGTTTCACTTATGGAAAAATATAAATGTTAGAAAAATATTAAATTGGTTTTAAGGTATCGTAATAACATCATGTAAGTCTCAAATAGTAAATTATATAATCTTCAATAAAAATAAAATATTTCTTTGAATATTAATGTCGTTAACAGAAAAAAAAAGTATAGAACTCTATTTTTGTGAGATTTAAATGTCGCCCAACGTAAATGAAATATTTTTCTTTCTGCAGTTTTCATAACCGGAAATATTCGAAACTTGTTATTCGGGAAAAATAATATTTGAATAAAAACGCATTTATTCTCCGAAATATTTTATGTAAAAAATTTTCTATCCAATTTTAAGACACATATGTTTCTTCTACTTATCTTGTTTACCATATTTGAATCAGTGAATCAGTATTTCCACAGTACACTTTCTTTCTTAATGCTTTTTGAAAATGTTCTTGTAAGAAATTTTCAATAAATAACATTTTACTCATACATTTAAACAGAACAAACATATACAAAACATATTTTATTTTTTTAAAGCTGCATTTGAGATTATCTTGCTTTAAAAGCTTTGGTTGAAAGTATTTTTAATGAAAGTATTCAGATATTTTTTTTAGTTGAAGCATTTCGAAAAATATTTTTGTAAAGATGAATTTTGCTCTTGAAAACAAGTGCAAAATATAGTTAACATTTTTCTTAAAAAAATGTGCATTCCATTTTCTGGGTTTAATTCATATAAGTTCTGATGTTATCGTAGGATTAGTAAAATAACAAAAATAAAACAGCTATGGTGTTATTAAATTTTTGAAGAAGCTTAATACATTTTCTTAATCTTTCCTTTATTATTAATATGAAATTTTAAATCGATATTGTTCTCCACGTATAAAAAAGTATGCAATAAGTTTAACAAATGAAGTAATATAAAACTAATTGTTTATAGAATTTGATATAATCTACTCTTTCTTAAATATATTACTTGTATAAATTTAAATCCTAGTAATAAATCTTCAGTTAATTCTTGAGGTTAATACAATGTGGTTTATGAAAGAACCGCGTTAAATAATAATATATGAATACTGATTTGACATTTACGGTACAGAAAAAGCAATAATATATTTTCTCTTAAATAACTGCTCACATTATAAAATTAGGTTAAAAGAGATTGTTGTTAATTCAGCAGATTAAAGAATATTAAACAGTATATCTTAAAATTTATTTTGCGCTTGTTGCTCGTAGATTCAATGCAATAAAGTAGAAATTTTTTAATACATACCAAAAAATCATTACACTGTAAAAAAATGACAGATCAAATTACAGTATCAGGTGCCGGAACTTTGGGTATCTCCGAAAAATCTACTATTGCATTAAAATATCATACCGTAGCCTTTACAGTAATGTTTATTTAATTAGAGTGTTTCAGTGACTTTACTGAAATTATCAATGTATTTAAAATGCAAAAGTACGAAATGTAAATCAAGCGTCTACAATGTATATTCGGGATCAAATACGGTATAAAGTATCGGCACCTTGGATGCATCAACAATAAATTCCATTTTAACTGTAAATTCCGTTGAAATATTATACTGTAATGTTTATTTAATCAGAGTGATTAAGTGTTTTTGCGTTGATTATTACTGTAAAAATTACGGTATATCGGATGTTTTGTTTTGTAACATGTGCCGGTAAAAATCAATTTAACTGGTAAAATGTACCAACATCCTGAGTGCCGGTACTTTTGTCATGATGTGGATTTTTTTACAGTGTTCCCATGAGACGGTAACTTACATGGGAATGTGCACAGAGTGAGACATTTTTTTCATGAATTTATTTTTAAAAAAAATTGAGTTTTCTGGAAGGCAAATATCTTTGCATTCCAGAAAATCTCTCACAAGAGTATGCCTAAGTGGCCTGGCGTTTTGTCCATTAAAATGTATCTAGAACCAACTGAATTATACCGCACATGCGTTTTTAACTGCTAATAACCATATTACTGCGTTTTTTAACTGAACTGAGTACCATAATTATCAACGTTATTGTTTAGTTTTAGAAATATTGACAAGAATGTAATAAAAGAGCTAAAGTATTAGGTGCTGCAATTTTATATTTATTCAAGAAAAACAAAAATGCAATTGAAATCTGCAGAGTATCCCTAGAAAAATAAAGTGAAAAACGCAAAAACCAATTTGCCTCAAACGATGACGCTGGGTTGTGTTTCTATATCAACCTCCTTTCATATCTTGGCCATCGATATCATTACCTTTAATATATATTCTTAGAAACCTAGTCGAAATTAGAGCTGTCTCATACACATCAGGGGGTCTCAAATTAATATTTTAGCCATTAAAAATAAAAATGCTATCAAAGTCTTTAGGGTCTGTTGAGAAAAGTTAAACAAAAACACCAAAGACAATTTGTTTTTCCGATGCAACTTGGTTGTGTTTTTATCAGCCTTTCATACATTCCTCCTTTCATACCTTTCACCTTTCATACCTTGGCAATCGATATTCTCACCCTTAATGTATATTTTCAGAAACATAGTTGAAATTGGAGCTGTCTCAAATACATCAAAGGTCTTAAATTTATATTTTTTCCAGTAAAAACAAAGACGCTATTGAAATCTTTAGAATCTACTTGAGAAAAACTAATCAAAAAACGTCAAAACCAATTTACTTGTCTGATGAAACTTGGGTGTGTTTCCTACAATTGCTCTTCATCGCTTCAATTTTTTTTTGGCAATCAGGCAGATTTTGACGTTTTCAGTCTCTTCTTTAAGTATCAATTAGTGTTTATAAACGTAACCACTTTTTCAAATTTATTTCTGCCAAGGATTCTTAAGCAAATATGTATTAAAGCCAGAACACCTTGCATTTATATGTTCAAAATTATCACTTTCTCTTTATAATTACAGGAAGTCGAAGTTCTCTTTCTGTGCTTATCTCTAATTCTATCGCTGATTTTTTTCATGGAATTTTTAAAAAAATGAAGCGAAACAGTATATGCTGAAATCCGTATTATCTCTTATTGCCTATACAGTAAATNCTTTTTTTATCGAAAAAAGTATGAAATTAAGTATTTTCTATCCATTAAAATGCTTAACTTTTTCAATAGAAAAAGTCAGAGAAAATTCTACGTGAAACTTTAATTAAAAAGTTCTTCCCCCCAAAATATTTTGAAAGGTTGCCATTTACTTCGAAAATTGACTTACTACACTATTAGCGACGTGTAATTACTATTTGTTCAGGTTTAACCCATTAATTAAAATTTTACTTTAAAAACCTTACTTTTGGCCTTAAGCGGAAAGTATCTATTATCAGAGATGAAGAATATTTGCTAAATTTAATCAGCCGTAAGGGTTAAAAATAAATATGATAAATTTAATTTTAATCTGTGTTTTTGTAATATAATATCGTTTTATTAAAAATAAAATAAATGGATGGAGTTTTACTACTACAATATAAAATATTTTTGGTTTGGAGTACTTAAAATTTGCGAACATACAATCGTATTACTTTAGAGCAATTAATTTTGCGAATATAATATCCCATACAATGTTTAATTAAAATAACTCCATATTTTTAAAGTTAAATTATGTTATGATGTTAAGTTAAATCAAGTTAAATTATGTTCCCATTTAAACCATTCTAACAAAATTCTCGGTGTATTCCTGAAGCATAAAGAATAAAATATTCAATGACTCCCAATAAAGAATATTAAATATTCCCTTTTGCCCCTGGATTCAACTTTTTTTTTGTAAAACTCATAACAAATTTCTTGTAAAAGTTTTGAATATTGAGTCAGTAAATAATTACAAGGCATTATTTCATAATTACATTATTTCATCAACTTTTATATACTTAAACTCAAAAGCATAAATGAAATTAAATATTTTAATCACGTAACCCTCTCAGGTATTTTAATTTAAATTGTAAATGAATTCACGAATCCTTTAGTTAGACTAACGAAACGATCTAGACTATTAATTATGCATACAAAACATTGTGACAAGAACAGAATCAATTTATTTAAAGATCAATTTATTTTGGAAAAGACTAATCAACTTGCTAAATTTGTAGCATAAATCATACCTGGTTTGATGCATGTTAATAATAGTTTCATGCTAGAAATATAGCCTTCAGTGAAGATAAAATTTCTAAGATAGTTTGAGTTACGGTATGGATGTAAATTTAATATTTATAGAGACTTGCAGTTTAAAATTAGTTCTATAAGGTCGTTGGAACTTTCTTTGGAAACTTCTTGTTTATTAGTATTCATTACATAACTTCAAATATTCTATAAATCTAAATAATCCAATGAATAATCTAAATAAATGTAAATAATTTATTAACAAACCTGTGATTGATATAATATAAATCTATAATTAAATAATCTATAATTATATTAAATAATCTTGGAATCTAAATAATATATTGCGCAGTTACAGCGTCGGTCATAATAACGTTATAGCTTAAAAATTATTTAATAGGGTGATTTGAGAGCAGATAGGCGTAGCTGACTAGTTTCCATACATAAAAATTTTAAGTGAAACTGCCTAAATGATATTGTGCATCTTAATTTTAAATTACTTAAAAATAAAGTATTTTTATGCATTACACAAACTGATAAGATATAAGAAAACTGATAAGAAATAAAAAACGATATAGGAGTAAAAGTAAAGATATATATAAAAGCTAAAATATTGAGAAAATATGAAAAAAAATAAAAAATAATGACAAGAGAAGAAAATTACTAACAATAATTTCCTTTTTTAAAGTATTTAAAAAACATAATTTTTAATACCCTAAAAAAAATAATAATAATAATTAAAATATTTAAAACAAAACTAAGAAAAGATATAATCTCTTCATCAGCTCACACGATTATATTCGCAAAAGGAGTGCTTTCTAATATTGTATTAATATAGCCAAAGCAAAATATATCAATACAACATTGTGAGGAGCACTCAAAAAAATTGAACCGAAATTGAAACACATTAAGTAAAAAATATGTACAGAAAAACAAACTAATATATCAAGCAAAAAACAGAAAATAAAATGTTATATATATATATTCTTTTGAAATACTTGCTATATACAAACATAATTATTTTTTAATTCTTTAATTATTTGCAATGACTTTCTGATACTGACAAGTGTTTCAAGACAGGAAAAATTATTAATTACTAAACAAGGACCATAATTAAAGATTGTTTTATATTTATTTATCAAATTAGAAGAGGAAATTAACAATGTAGTGACAAAGAACATTATTTTCAAGCATTTTTTCTTTAAGCTATAACTAAAATATCAAGCTATCATTTTATTAGAGACCAGAGATTTTTGGTATTCTATTTCCCTTTTCTGCAAAAATTTCTAAATTTATTTTAGTATATAGATATATACTTTTTTTTAAAAAAATATTCTTCTGAAATACTTGCTATTTAAACGTAATTATTCCTTAATTCTTTAATTGTTTACAATGATTTTCTGATGCTGACAAGTGTCTAAATAATGAGAAATAATTAATAACTTCCCAAGGACAAAAATCAAACTTTGTGCTGAATATTGAAATCGATTTATCATATTAGATTTTGAATTTAACCATGTAGTGACAAAGAACATTAATTTCAAACATTTTCTTACATAAACCCATTGGATATCAACTAAGATATCAAGCTATAATTTTATTAAAGACCTAAGAATGTTACTATTCTATTTTCCTTTCATGCGAAAATTTCTAAATTTGCTCGACAGTTTACTCGAAAATTTCTAAATTTACTCGATAGTTTGCTCGAAAATTTCTAAATTTACTCGATAGTTTACATGAAAATTTCTAAATTTACTCGATAGTTTACTCGAAAATTTCTAAATTTACTGGATAGTTTACTTGAAAATTTCTAAATTTACTCGATAGTTTACTCGAAAATTTCTAAATTTACTCGGTTAAAATAATGCAATCAGATATCAGTTAAAATTATTGTAGAAACGAGAGGAAAAATTATAAAAAGTTGATTAAGATACGTTCTGATATAAAATTTATGCTAGCAGCGAGAGGCTCGTTTTCAGAAATCGCTGTTCAGAGGTTTTCTTCAGAGGTTGCCATTGTTTAAAAGTGATTGATTATGGAGGTTTTACTAATATTTTTTACAAATAACTTTACAATTTATCAGTAAGCAATGAAATGAATCACTAATAATTATCAGCAGCGGCCAATGAATTACTTAACCATAATTAATTAGTTGTGTCACATTACATATGCTTTAAAATAAATATACACAATCCCCATGTTTTTTTATCTATAAAATAATTATAACTGACAACAACATCACTCTACAAATATTCATAAGAAACAAAATGCTATTTATGTAGAACATGATCAATTTTAATCAAACGTTTTCGTTAAAGCAACATTAGGAACAAAAAGTATGACGTGTTTTCGATATTCTTATCTCATTACCCGAACAGAAAGTTGATCAGCTCTAAGTTATACGTATCTTCCGGTTCAATATTTAATTTGACAGCTTGCTTTATCAAAAGATAGATAGAGAAGCCATTAAATCGAAAATACTTTTTCATATTTCTAGAAAAAATGGTCCAGTTAGTAGTTTTCAGTTTTGGTGCATGTTTGAGAGAGTAATTAACATCATAAATTATCGCGAAAAATGACATTGCCATTTATCAATGTCATAAATGGTTTATTAACTCTTAATGGTTACATGGTTAGATTACACGTCAAAATTATTGAATGTTTTTCTGAATTACGTGTAAAGAAATTAACTACGTGTAAAGAAATGTAATATGAAATATGCACCAGTTTCATATACTGAATATTTTATTAGTTTAAAAGGATATAAAGCTAGTATGGGTTAAAATAACCCAAAGAAATAGTATTGGCAAATAATAAATATAAGCATGAAGCTGAACTCTTCCCTTTAAAAGTGGCTTCGCTTAAGATATTTTTTTTAGTTTTATCGTAAATTTAAGATTAAAGTTTGATTAATACTACGGATTTATGGAAGCAAATGAAATTAAAGTAGTTAAAGCTATAACCATATTCTAAGATATGAGAACAGTAACATAGCAAAATATATTTCCTTTTGTCGGAGAAGAAAAAAAGAGATAATTATCGCACTGGACAGATAATGGTTTCGAAAAAGTGGCTGAGAACGATGCTGAAAAGGGTTTATCAATATTGAGAAAAACTGCGTCAAAATAGTTCCGAAACAAATTCGAATTCGTAAACGCCATTTTCTCAAAATTGATTCAGCATGTAATTATTCCTGAGCAAAATGCTTGGTCTCAAAAGTGGTGAGGAGGCAGAAATGCGTGAGAGATATATTTGTTGGCTGTGACAGGATTCAAACCAAGGACCTCCGGGTTACGATTCCCTAATCCAGTTGCCTTTAACTACCCGCTCTCCTGCTTGGCATTTTCTTAAATAAAAAATATTATTCTTGAGTTTTTTATAGTTCAGATGAAAAAATTTTAAAAAAAATAAAAGCTTGCATTATAATTGAGCCAACTACAACTGAGAGAAAAGTCTCCAAAAAAAGTGAGCAAGTCGTTCGAAGTCACTGCATTGTAAATTAGCCACAGAGGTCGTAGTAGACTGCTCTAACCCCCATAAGTTGTGCACTCTATTCCGTTAGAGTAAAGAAGCTTTGCATAGTGGTCGCTATATTGAAGCTGCATGACATACTAATTTCCAATTTCAATGGAACAAAACGTTGTCACATAGAGTTTCCAACTTCAATGGTAGCTATACTTTACCCATTTTTGCTCAATTACGAGAAATCTTTTTTACAGTGTTGTAAGAAGGAGGAGAGAAGAATACTATTATCGAATAAACCGAAATGCAATAAGCTGCTGCGGCAAATGGGCGATTTCATCGTGGTTATAAGTCTCAGGATATTTTTTATGAATATGTGTAAAATTATTTTTATTACAGTCAGAAACTGGCAGAAATAATTTCAGTAACTGACAATGATTAAAAAAATTTATGCCTGCAAAAGTTTCATAACAATAAAAATACAGGTCTGCCAATTATTTCTTTATCGTTAAATATATAGCCACCGTCCGTAAATGAATGTTATGCTCAAAATCTACAACACGATCTAGACTGGATCAGATCATAAATGGGCTTGGGGATGATGGTTATCCTGGGGTCCTATTAATCACCAAATTGATCATACATTCATATATTTAGAATATATTCCTAAATTAATCATATATTCGTAATACAATAATACAGTCATAATACAATTTCCGTATATCACTCAATTTCAATTGAATCCCCAGTCAATTTCCCGTTTAAATTAAGGTAAAAAATACTTGTACCGTACGTTCACCATCCGTGAAATCCATCTTTACCATAAACTTTTATATCGTAATTTTTACAGTATATTATTTATTTAAGTATAGTGAGTATTATTATTTATTTAATTGACATTTTTTTAATATTAATGATTTTAAAGTAAATATTACTGTTAAAATTACAGTTAATCGGATTTCTTGTTCTGTTAAATGTCACTTAAAAATGGATTTTACTGTAAAAAGTACTAGCATACTGAGCGTAGGTTTTTTCGCGATAATTTGATCCGTAATTATTTGCACTGCTGAGTTTACAGAAATGTTGAGAAAAAGAGTACTCCTTAACCTTTTATTAAAATTATTCATACTTATTCATTTAAAAAAATAATAATTTTCTTTTAATTACACCTGGCATACAATCACGTTGACTGTTAAGGTATAACGATATCAAAAATCCAATTTTTTCGAATCAAAGCAAATAGTGGAATGAGGCGAAATAGTATAGTGCTGCATCTGAAAGGAGAAAGAGAATTTTGTGTGCGTTGACTGTGGCCACCAAGGGAGAGAGTTGGCTGCTTTTGGATTCGATCTCACAGCCTTATTTGTATTCCGTACCCTAAAATTGCAACTTTAAAATTTGGGTCTACACTCCCGATTAAGATCGATAAGATTATATATATANTGGTCTTTTCCTACAGAACCAGGGATGGGCAGGAGGGGAGAGCCAGACCTGCCGGTCTCTATTTTTCGTCACTGAGAAAATCTCTTGAAAAGTGAGGTCATAGTCGGTAGTTGCCATCTCAGAGCAGCCTCTTTTAGCCAGGATATCCGCAACTTCGTTACCAGGGACGTTGACGTGAGAGGGGATCCACTGAAAGTGGACCTCCCTACGATTTGCAAGAATTTTGAGCATATTGATTATTTGGATGCTTACGAGGTCTTTTACTCGACTCCAGTCCTGTAGATGTTGAATCGAGCTGCGGCTATCTGTGAGAATCCAAATATCGCTAGAGTCAGTGGAGTGGAGAATGGTTTTTAAACCCTCCTCAATAACTATTAATTCGCTCCTAAGTACCGAGCAATTGTCTGGGTTTCGTCTAGAGAGTCGAACAGAAATATTTTCGATATAAATACCGCTTCCAGTGTGATTTGACTCATCCTTACTGCCATCTGCATATATTAAAGTGGCATCACTCGGGATACAGTTAATAACCTCGAGAGCCAGCTGTCGTAGGTATTCTGAAAC
This sequence comes from Parasteatoda tepidariorum, assembly GCF_043381705.1. Taxonomy (NCBI): domain Eukaryota; kingdom Metazoa; phylum Arthropoda; class Arachnida; order Araneae; family Theridiidae; genus Parasteatoda; species Parasteatoda tepidariorum. The sequence goes on along the minus strand of NC_092213.1, from coordinate 52,849,100 downwards.
ATCTGAGTTCTTGTTTGTGTGGGACAGAAGTTCAGAATGGAAGTGAACTCCAGATAGTCCCTCAATCGGGCTGACACAAGGTGTAAGAGATGAATACTCCACCGATTGGGAAATAATCTTCATTTTATCGGCCAGACCAAATGGGCTATATCTTTTGAGTCTCTGGTTATTGCTCCAGTTAGGCAGATATTCAGAGGTTCGGTTCTGATTTTCATAACTTTTTAATTTGTTGAAATATTTTACCAAATTCGAGTTTCTTGACAATGTGACAGTGAGACAATGTGACAATGAGACAATCACGTTGACTGTTAAGGTATAACGATATCAAAAATCCAATTTTTTCGAATCAAAGCAAACAGTGGAATGAGGCGAAATAGTATAGTGCTGCATCTGAAAGGAGAAAGAGAATTTTGTGTGCATTGACTGTGGCCACCAAGGGAGAGAGTTGGCTGTTTTTGGATTCGATCTCACAGCCTTATTTGTATTCCGTACCCTAAAATTGCAAGTATAAAATTTGGGTCTACACTCCCGATTTAAGATCGGAAATATTTAATAATTAAAAAATATATTGTTGAAATTCGTTAAAAATACGAGTTCTATGAATTTTTCTCAGTGAAGAGCACTGACCGTATAATGGTAAACTCGCAGAGTTTTGAGAAAATTCACTAAGATATTTCAAAGGATATATCTTTGCTAACAAAATATTTTTCTGCAAATATCTATATGACATAAAGCGATAATACGTACAGGGAGAAAGACACTGCTGAAGCTTCTTTTTTACTTTGGCGACAAAAAGTTGAAGATTGAAATATCAGTAAGTACAGCATGAAGGGTTAAGTTTTCGCATCTCAAAGAAAGTTCGATGAAAATTGTTCCGAAAATGTATTCTATCTGTTCGTTAAAAATACTTTAGTCAGGATGGTAATTTAATATCAAGAAAAATATGCTTGGAATAAACCATTTTATTTCATTAAAAATAAACGGAAGAAGTTTTAAAAGCGCTGATCCAAAGTAGCAATTATCGTGATTAAAAAATGCTTAACAAATTATTTCTCGAAAAATACAGTTCAAAAATATTTTTCTTTCTATGACTGAATAAAAAAAAATAATTAAGAGTTAAAATGATTGCTTTTTAGTTCCAGTTTGAATGTTTGCATTGCTATTTCCAAGTTTAGATTTAAATTGTGAAGCAGTTGTATTTATGGGTATTCTTGGGGAATATAAATGGAAATTTATTCATGGAATAAAGTCCTAATTCTCAAATCAACGAAATGAAAAAATGAATTAACCCATAATAAAATATCATGGCAGTCATGGCAAATGTCGAATGAAATCGTTACTTTTTTCTAAAACTCGGTAAGCTTTAAAAAAAAAAATTAAAATTTTAAAAAAAATTTAATTAAATTTAGAAAAAATGCTTATGTTTTTTAATTTATAAAATTAATGTGCAAGATATATGCATTCACAGCTAAGTTCGTGATTAAATATCTTGACCTTTTAAAATTGTCATTCCTGAAAGAGAAAAGACGGCTCTTTTGATCTTTTTTTGACTGCAACTATCATTGTGAGTGGAGTGTTCTCCAGAATTGTGTATCCAGAACAGTCATTATTCATCTTCTGAAAATTGCCTGTGATAAAGGATGACATGAAGAGCAAAGGTTTTGAATACTGGTGGTATTCAAAACCGATTGTATTGAATGTATACGATTTTAAGAAAAATGGTTGAAATAAAAAGCTAGGGAGAAGGCTACAAAAAAATTGGAAAGAATTGTCCAAGCTGAACACCCTGCTACAACTAATAACGTAACAGAAAAAAAACAGGGATTTTAAATTTTCTAAAGCTGAAAACATCATTCCAATCACCAGCGACAGAAGAATTTACGGCATACATGAGCTCAAATGTCGAAGCGGAAAGCATACCAATTTTGAATCGATATCCAATCGTAAAAAAATTATATGTGAAATATATTACTGCACTACCTTCTAGTGCTCCCATGGAGCGCTTATTCAGCGTGGCTAAGCACGTTCTGAGAAATTCTCGCGGCAGACTCAGTGACACCACTTTCGAAATGCAATTATTTTGCAGAATGAATAAAAATATTAATTATGGCAAGTTACTTTCATTCATTTTCGAGTCTTATGCATTTATTTAATACATTTTAAGTAAAAAGTGTTGGATTTTGTTATTACGTTTTTCAATTTTCTTTTTGAACTCACTAATAATACATTTTTGTCTTAATACATTTTTTACTAAATACACTTTTACCTAGTACATTTTTTACTAAAACTATGATTATGCCCGACCTTCTCAAACAACGCCCAGTCAAATCTCTAAGAACTTCAGAACTATTTGTGCTATTGAAAACTATTAGAATTTCTATGTTAATTCTTGAAAACTCGAAGGTATTAATTTAGCCGCTGATACTAAAATTCGCTTACAAATTTTAATTATTCCGTTAGGCAGAAATGTTCGGAAAATGATTTTCTCGCATGACTTCAGCATTAGCCATTGTTACAAATAAAA
>NC_092213.1:52829351-52845493 GCF_043381705.1 Parasteatoda tepidariorum | reverse complement strand
TTTAAAGTTGTTCGCGGTATAGAATTTTCTTTGGCAAAAGTAGCTTTTGAAAGGTTAGACTTTTTAAACTTTTCAACCAATTCATTTTTTTCCGATATTGTTAAATTCTTTCTTTTCGAAGCCATAATGAAAGCATGGATATGTTATTCGTTCAGTAATCCAATAAAAATGTTCTTTTCTCTCAACTTCAACTCCTTTTCAAGCTCTGAGAGATAACTTCAAACGATCAAAAGACCTTTTGCCCTTGGGCGGGGAAAAGAATGCCAGTGGTCAAATGAGGAGAGGGTAAGGTCATCAATGAATGCAAAAGAGAAAAGAGGGTAGGGTGACGAAATAGAGGGGGGAAATTCCAGTTCTCTCCGGGGGTCGAAGGAATGTGTTTACCTTCTGGTCATTTTTCTTGTCTTCCTGTCTAAAGAAATGTCTTAAAATGTATCTTTTTTCAAAAAAAAAAAAAAGGAAACTGACCATATAACCGGTAACTCGAAAAATAGGATGACCATATAAGCGGTGATCTTTAACACGTGTTTCCTATTAAGTTAGACGGGACTTTAGAAAATTGACCATATAAGCGGGGTGACCTTATAAGAGGGTGACCATATAGGCGGTACTGACTGTATATATATATATATATATATAATATATATATATATTGTAGTTCCCCCGGCGTTTTAATGGTAGAAATAACATTATAAGTTTTTTCCCTTAATCAAGAGAGAGATATCCTTCAAATTATTTTTTGAACGAATTATAAGAAATAATAATTAACTTTTTTCATGTGACTAAGAGATCATCTTGCTAAATTGCAAGATTTCCCCTAACATCTTTTATTTTATAACCCTCGTTGAACAGCCGATCCAATTTTGAGTTTTCAACTCCATAGCCTAGTAATTTTGAACCTAAGCCAATAAACAGGGGAGCTCCTGGATCAAGCATTGGGAGAACTTGGGAACTTACGTGGCCAACGTGGAGGAATTTTTTTGATTTATCTTACCCGTATTTGCGTTACATGAAGAGGAAAACCATTAAAACCCCCACGGTAAATTTTATGTAAGGGTACTTTAATTCATAATCCGTCTACCACTGAGGATATTTTACGTCTGCATTGTGGTTGGTACGAGCCGAGTGTAGAATTAGTATCGAACAGACATAACTGGCAATCGAATCCAGGTCACCACATTGGGAGGTGAGAGCTCTAACTACTGAGCCATCGCTGCTCTCACTAACAATCCATGTAAAGCACTTCAATTTTGTGTGATTCGGATTTTCGCTCTCCTTATTAAAGGGCTTAAATAAAAATGTATGATTGTTTTTCCGGCCTGTGACGAATATATATATATAACAAAAATCACATTTCGCATGTTGTTTCGTATGTTTACTTCCTATTAAAGTTATTAATTAACACGCTCACGCCGGGGTGACCCACCGGTGGGTCACGCTAGATTGTCTCATCTTGGCAGCGCACCGGAGTAAAAACTGGTAACAATAAATTTCATTTTGTAGTTTTTTTCCGGAAATAATAAAAATCCATAACTACCAATTGTTTTTAACAGATGCAATTTTTATATTGAATTGCTTCTTCGCCCTGATAAATTTCCTTACAGTGAGTTGTTATTGTTGAGAATTGATTAACTCCTCCCGAATATTATCTAATATTGAAATAGTTCTTCTGCCAGTATTTTCTCTTTTCCCGTACCAGTATTTTCACTTTTCCCGGCGTGAACGTGTTAATTAATGAACTTTTAAATTATTTAACATTTTTATAACAATTTGACAAAACATATAATTTTAAAAAGAAGTTTTCAAATTGTTGTTAAATGTTTAATTCTTCAGATCTTTAAAAAAATAATTTAGCAAAAGATGCAATCAAAGATTTTTTATCTTTGAAAGCATTAGTTTAACCCATTTAAAGTGTCGATGAATAAAAAAAATAAAGTTCTAAACTTTATTTTAAAAATTTCTATGATTATTTGGTAATTAGTGGAGCAAATCCCAATTGAAGTTTCTTATGAAATCTCAGTCTCCTGAGCACCATTAGTGTTAATTTAGAAGCAAATGGATGGAAACATTAGTTAAAAGTTTTTGAAACACTTAGCACTTTTAAGATAACTTGAATTTATTGTTTTCAGATTGCTTGGTGTTGTTTCTGAAGTGCTTCCCTTGAGAAAACGACTGAATGCGTTGAAAAATTTTCTTGTTTAATTTTCAACTGTTTCTCAATGAAAGCTAAATGTTAAACTGAAAATGTAAAGAACGTTCCCCTAAAAATATAATTTTTTAATCTTTGTCAATAAAGGCGTTACAAACTTCAGCGTTTCAAGCCAGGAAAAACAATAGCTTCTTCGTAATCTAATTAATCGATATTGAGAAAGACTGGATTGAAAATATCTGAACCCTTTTGGTTAACACGGTAAATATTTGAGTGTTTCCAAAAATCATTTTGCAACTCGAAATTCACCTTTATATTGCATCAACAAAATGCCATAAAAAAATCAAACAATTACCGAAATCTTTGAACTAGATTTCTTCAGCAAAGAATCAAAATTTGATTTTAAAGCTATTTTTGCTTTTCAACTTCGCAAAAAATATAATTTTGTAATCCCCAATGTACACATTTTCGTCTTTTCTTTTGGCAAATATTTCTAAAATTACATATTAAGAGTGTGTTTTATGGAAAAACAGGCATTTTATCTTTAATATAGATAAACATTATATACCGAACTAAATAGTGTAGAAAAAAGGTCAAATAACAGAGGCAAAATCTGAACAATGCTTAAGTAAGAAGATTATTTGAAATATTTCTAACGCACTGAGAGGAAAATTATGGTCAAGACTGTAAGAATATGATAAAATTAAAACAATACTTTTTATTGCCAACACTATTCTTCGATTGGAAGTTTTGAAAATTAGCGTCATATTTGTGATAAAAGTTCACATCTTAAGCAACCTGTAACTTTGTAGCTAGTACGAAGTCGACAAAAAAAAGTTCGATATAATTTACTCATAACAAAATTTCTGCTCGGTCGACAAATTACGCTTAGTGTACTTTCTTTATTAGTAGGGTTCACGCCAGTATGGCGGCATGGCGACTAATGTCGTCAAATATTCTAATCAATCAAAAAATAAATTTCTAAAATCATACGCATGGGCGATAAATCTGTCGCTTTGTAATATTTTGGGAATATACAAAAATAGTAACGATAAATTGCTTTTTGCTTCGAATTCCATGTACTTAAAATTATTTTATTACTTTTATTGTCATACGCATAATATAGAAATGGATTGATCAATGTAGTCAAATGGAGTAACGGAAAGTGTCATGTACAAAAATTTTTAAAATTAAATGTTTATCTGTAAAATAATGTTTCGCCCTTTTAGAATTGCTTTTTTAATTTTGAATTTGAATTTTATAATTTCAGCATAATTAATTTTTAATATGATATTTACTTAGTTCTTAGTTTCCAATTCTCTCATTTTTTTAATTTATTTAGTTTCAGCATTTTAGTCTCTATGTTGAATCTATTTACTAAGATTATTGTATTATTTTAGCTCTTTTCACTTAAATTAGCAATTCTCTTCACTTAGCTCTTTTCACTATTATTATTGTTTAAAAAAAATCTTCAATTCTTATGGGGTACTGAACGTAATTAGAACCTAATGTTTTTGAATCTATTTGAACATCAAAAGGCTCGGTATTTCTTATCGAAGCATTTTTATAATGCCATTAATTCAATTAAATATAAAGCATGGTCTTATGATATGTGATACAATTTAGTAATTGCGATAAAATTTGGTAATTTTATCATAATACCCTTGTAAATCAGAATTCTCGTTAAACTTTCCCCACATGAAATGAAAAAAATACGAAATAAATGGGCTAAATACAGTATAGTTTCGTTTCATTAACCAGAATTATGTTTTTTTTTATTTACTAAAAATGTCATTACCATAGAGTATTGTAATTTTACCAGAGTTTTTCTGCAGGTGCTTGTAAGGAAATAAATGCATGTATACAACAGCTATTGCAGATATGAAATTTTAAAATATTTCATCACAAATAACTGAAAGACAGGATAACGGATATTACAGTTTTGTAAGATATTATGAATTTAAGCGCAACGTATTTTTTAAAAAACAATTTTATTTTTATATCAGTTAATAGATGGCAATAAGTAGAGTTTTGTGGTTGTCATTGTGATAGGTTTGGAATGTTGAGTGATTGCACAGGTTTTGAGTGTATAGGTTTTGAGTGATTGTGTATAGTTTTTGTGTTTCTCTCTGAAATAGCGTTGCTATAATTTTGTTTTCGAAGTAATAAATCTTCCCTTTTATTAAATGTAATAATAGAATTTCTTAACTATTTGATTCGAAGTCTTTTGAGTTTATTTGAGGTCACTTTTATTTTTGTATTTGTTGACAAGTTTCATCCACAACAAATAATTATGACTAAAGTAAATTTAATTTTTTTAGTAGTTTCAGTTATGAAAATATGCTTTATGAGACAAAAAATTGCGTAGCAAATATTTTAACAATATTTGTGTAAGAACAGAAATTTATTAAAAATAATTTCTACTACAATAGGGAAAATAATTGAATATAAACAACTGATAATGCAGAAAATGTTGTTTTTTTCTTAAAGAAATCTCTTGTCGATAGAAATTTAAAAATAAAAAAAGGAATACAACAGATGCATCAATACTAATTTAGAATTTCAAAGGAAAATATAAGTCTGCCGGTTAAAGTTTAGAAAAATAGAAAAGAAGCATCATTGCTTTGTTGGTAATATCACACTGAAGAAAAAATACTCTAAACAATAATAATTTCTTTCAAGTAAATGTGTCTGTAAAAATGACAAAATAGGAAATTCTTTGATTTTCCAATAACAAATGCTTTCTATTTTTAGAACTCAATTTGTCTTAACTTTTAGTATTTTTTTTGTAATTTCATAAAACTTCAAAATTAATCTTTAAGCAGATAAATAGAGGTGACAAAGCAAACTGAACACACCGGTTTCTTCAAGCAAAAACTTTTAATGCATTTCAAAATGAATTAGAGTTTTGTTGGTTCAGGCTGATTTTAAAGACAGAAAGATTAAATGAAAATCAATAAGTAAACATAAAGAAAATCGAGATACGTATTTATATATAATAGATGCCTTAAGCCTTTGATGCAGATGGGATACCAGAGTCTCTTTTTTATATTGTTTTTTGGCTTTCTAAATTAGGCAAAAATATATTTAGATATTTTTCAATTATGAAATCAGTCTGATAGTTACCGAAATATCTGATAGATGATTGTTATTATGTTTAGTCTAAAATATAAAATTTGAAAAGGTGTAGTTTGAATTGCTTTTCTTCATACTTAAAAATTCATCATTAACTGATTTTGTAAATTAAAAAAAAATTTAAATAGGAATAATTGTTTCTCTTTGAGCTATGAAACTGCTGATAAGTGCAAATAGAAAAAAATATTATTTAGAAGTGAGCCACGTTTGGAAGATTTTGCTTTTAGGGCAGTAAAAGCGGTGCTCTTTACTATATTTCATAGCAATACATTGCGTTGTATTTCATTACAATACTTTATTAAAATCCTACATATAATATTTTCCCCTTACTTTGACATAAATCAATATAAAATAGCAATGAAAAATATGTTTAATAAATATTCTGTGTCAAATAGATAAAGGTCAGGTATTATTTTTATAGAATTTGTCTTAATTAGAAGATTTATATTAACGAGTACGGGCATTTCATGCCGAATTTTTAGGTCTTACAATTGGATTTCAGTGTTTAATTTTTAATGTTTTTTACATACCGTTGCGTACAAATAATGTTTTACTGACTATAAATAGTATTGGAGCCATGGTGGCTCAGGGGATAGAGCGTTCGCTCTCCAATGAGGTGAACCGGGTGCGAATTCCTGCGATCACCGGCCGAAACGAATTCCACACCCGACTCGCACCGACCGCAGTGTTGACTTAAAATATCCTCAATGGTAGACGGATCATGGGTTAGTATCCCTTTGCTGTCAGGTTAACTGTGGGAGGTTTTAGCATTTTTTCTCTTCATGTAACGCAAATACGGGTTTATTCAATCAAAAAAGCCATTCCTGAAGGCAAGTTTCTCCCCATAATTGATCTAGGAGTTCCCTTGTCTTCTGGATGGAGATCAAAATTGAAAGGCTACGGAGTTGAACTTTAGTAGTCGTAAACCCAAAATTGGATAGACTGTTCAATGACAGTTATGAAATAAAATATAAATAGTATTGAGAATCATTTTTTAATATTCCGATCATATATAAATATTTATTCTCCAATATTTATCAATTTAATGTGTTCAATTTATGCATAACGTTCTTAGTTATTTCTTTTAAACTAAATCTTCAAGTGATTTGAATTCAACTCTACAGAAAACAATTTCCATCCTAAAAACTAAATTATTATATGTGGTCTTTTGGTTTCTCGTGACTTTTATGTGATTAAAATTAAAAGAAAATTTTTTATGATCTGTATAATCCTTTTTTCTGTTTTTCAATATTAAGAACTTTACTTGTAGCTTATCTTTTGTTTTAATTGAAAAATTTTTGCTCTTATGTGCTATTCTGGCTAACTGTTAAAATATTCATGGCTTGTAAGACAGAATTTTGGTTAGATAACATTGATTAAATAGCAAGCCAATATTTTGCAGTTTATTTTATAACCATCGTTAAGCAACCAACGCACATTGTGAGCATACGACTACTAATTTTCAGATCGGTAGTCTTGTAATCCAGAAAACAAGGGACTCATTCCTAAAGACAGGGGAATTCCTTAAGACAAGGGAATTCCGCGATTAAGTATTGGAAGAAATTTGAATTCGGAGAGGACATTTTGATGGAACTAACTTCTATTTGCGTTTCATGGAGAGAGAAAAAAAACTCCACGAAAACCTCCCACGGTTTGTCTGCCGGTCAGAGGACTATTACCCATGTACTACCTCTCAGGATATTTTACGTCTGCAAGGTGGTTGGTGTGAGCCGGGTGTGGAATTTGTTTCGAAAAGCCATCTCTGGGATCCGAGTCGAATTCGAATCCGAGACTTGAATCGAAATGCATTGGGAAGCGAGAGCTCTTTGCCCTGAGCTACCACTTATCAAGTCAATAATTAATCAAAACACAAACACAAATATAAGTAGATCGTCAATTTTAAACAATTTGACTTCGCTGGTATAAATATATACAAATGTACAGTGCACAAAAAATAAATGAATAAATAAAAGAAACATCCTGAACTATCTTTGATCTAATAATTGGATTTTATCGTATTAGGATTCAATCTTAATTATTCAAGAGAGTGATCACATGTTAATTAATTAATTCAGTCGATATTTAAAGTTACGAAAGCGAAATCAGACACAAAAACGTACTTTCTCTGAATAAGCATACCCTTTTTTTTGGAGGATTTCTATTCCTGACTCACAAAATATAGAGGATAGTAGCAATCTTGGAAATATGGTACGAATAGTTTGATCTTGTGTCTAAATTTTCGATCCCTTAATGCCAATTTCTCTTTTTGCGTATTTTACAATGCTTAGGAATTTCTTGAGCATATCGAAAAATTTTGAACTTAATAATAAAATTTTTGCATCTTAAGAAGATTCCATGCAACAAAGAAATTTTAATAATTATTTATTTTTATTATCTCATCTCATCTAAAAATAGTCGAAAAAAATTTAAATTCTTAGAAATTAGATTATTTAGACTACTTTAAGGTTATAGATTCTTAAGGCAAAAGGAAACTTTGAACGAAATCGGTCTAATATTTCCTGAAAAATCAAATTTAAAAAAAATTGTATCTTTTGAATTTGATTTTTCAGTAACTATTGAACCGAATTTAATTAGTTCCAATTTTATTAAGTAAAATAATAAAAGACAATAAATAACTAAAAAAATATTTTTAATGGAATTATCGTTGTATTAATGCATTTTTTAATTGTGAGAAAATTTCTTGATTTGCTAAAAATAATTTTCGAAATATCGCGAAATACGGAAAACTTAATATTAAAATTAAAGTTTTTAAACTTTAGACGACCTCTCGTTTGACTAAATTATTGATACCATATTTCCCAGATAGGGGCAATCCCTTATATTTTCATAGTCAGGAATCATAATTTTCGTTGAAAAGTGATATGTTTATGTCACACCCCGGCAAGAACAGCGTCATAACTCTAAAATGCAGCACTTGAGAAAAATCAACTTAATATTATAAAACTTATTCTGAAATAGCACAATCCTTATCCTTATTATAATCCTTATTACAATCCTTATTATAATAATACAAAAATTTCAGTTAAGTATTTATGGTGAAATTCTTTGTACTCTATAGTACGGTGGCAATCTGTCATTTTTCTTGCCGGGGTGCAATATGTAGAAAGTATTTCGTTGCGTCGGATTTTGAAGCTTAAAATATCGCCTTCACTAATTAATTCGCATACTTGAAGTCGCTCCTTTAAATCATAAGGATTGAGTCCTGGTATGTAAATCTGAGATCATTAGAATAAAAATTATTTATGGAGATCATTTTTGTACACTGTGCAACAAAAGAAAATAATTCAAACAATTTAAATACAAACTCATTTACATTTAGGAATACTTCTGTACTGTTATTTACAGGGATTAACATAAGTCATGTATAAGTTTTAAATGTAAGTTTAGCTATTTAAATGTTTCAATAACTACTATGGAAAATATTATGACCACATTTTTCAAGTTTTAAATTATTGGATTTATTATTTTTATTAAATACTATCTATGTTAATATAATTACTCATAAATAAGTTGTGAAACCTAACTTTTAAACTAAAATGAACACGATTTAACAAGCTTCGTATTAAGCGTTCGGGTACACTTCATTTTATACCCTTTCCTTTATTGCGTTTACAAATTTTCCGTGTGTCTTCAGTTTATTCCGTAATCTATTTCCCTGATAGTAACAGAGTTTGCGACTAAAGACACAATTATACGCTTGATTCGGTTGTGAAGCGTTCAGATGCATGTTGAGTAATAGTCAATCAGCTAATCGGCTGATGGAAGATCAATCAGACAAAATGGAGTACTACAGATAAGGATGTGTCTAAAAATAGTTACATATAATTGAGCCGCGTTCAAAATAGAAATTCCTCCATAGTAAGAAAAGTTCTGATTGAGGATCAATTAAGCAAAATAACTAACACTTTCAGCGTTTCAGAAGGGATTGTAATTACAAATATTGGTCAGATTATTACGTGGAATGCATTAAGTTCCAAAATTAGATTTTGTAAGAAGGAAGAAGTTGAAAAGAAGTTGAAATTTTGAATAGTGTTGGATTAATACGCACTAGCTTCATGGTCCACGCTCATTAAATATGGCGGTAACAAGTCTTTAAAGACCGGCTGAAAAGAACCATTGCTTTTAACTTTAAATGATAATTGAATAAGCATTAGGTATCAAAAAACATCCTTAATTTAATGTTATAAATTAGTTTCGTTATTCCAATAATCACAGAAAACATTATTTACAAAAGTTAATACAAAATTATTAATAATAGTGCCATGATATTGCGAAGTTTTTACTTACTAAATAGTTTTCATTATTTCTTTTTCTTTTTGTATGCCTGCATCAACTTTACCCATTCATCTTAGTTATATTTGTTTGAATCACTTTTTATTGAATGCAGCGAACTTATCGAATTATTAAGTTGGAGAATTATTAATTATTTATGAATATACTTCTTACAACTTTTATAATCATAATTACTGGCCTTTTAGTGAACCAATAATAAGTTTGAGAGGGAATGGACACATCTGTTTAAGGCTAAAGTGAACATGCAAAATTATTCTTAGTAGTAAATTTACAGGAATTTTCATGGTAGGATATATATATATATATATATATATATATATATGNTATATATATATATATATATATATATATATATATATATATATATATATATATATATATATATATATATATGAGCATTTATATATATATATATATATATATATATTTATACATATATGTATAAATAGATATATATATAGATATATATTTTCGAAGCATACTAAATTTTACTATATTCTTGTAGTTTGGAAAATACCTTCTTTTTCAGTTTCGTATAGATATAATGATATTTCTTTTTCTTCAGTCAAAATATTCATTCTTGCCTTAATGATCATCTATTACATTAAAATAGATTATTAGTATTACTAAGAATAATTATAATGTATTTTTTTTAATATTTGAAAATTCAAATACAAAAATCAGTAAGAAGAATGAATTCCTTTCAAGAATTCTTTTCTTTTCTTTTCAAGAAGAATTATTTTTCAAGTAAATAATGTCCATATAATTTTAAATATACTATTTTTAGTAGTGAATGTTAAATATAGAATTAGTTGACCCACGTTATTAGAGGTATAGGTAATAAGGTTTATTTTAATGATATAAGATAAATTTAAGATATTCGTAAATATTTACAAAAACATTAAACTTATAACTGTGTTCAGAATAAATACATTCATTTTTATTTACTTATTTTTGTAAAATAAATCATACTTTTGACAAAGAAAAATTACTCTCACTAAGAGAAACTGCGTGGAGCATCATCAATTTCGAAACATTTCAAACACACATCGAAACGTTAATATCTTTTTCTGCTTTTATGATTTTGACTGATAAAAAATGTACCTTAATACTTCCACACTGGTAAAAAGAGATTATACTTAAAGTATTTTAAAATATCCGAAAAAGGATTTTTATAACATGAAAATATTCACTCTTGTTAGCTAATATGGAGTATTCTAATCGGTTTTAGTTTTCAAAATAGAATTTCTATCATGCCATCACTTTTTTAACAAAGCAATATTTTGTTATTTATGAGCAGAATTATGCAGATTTCTTTTAGAAAGCTTAAAGAGAAAGACTTATGAATATACTTCTTTAAAAATCAAAAATACCCATGCCATGTGATATTAATATTTAAATAACAACGGCCTTGATTCGATGTATAATTTGGTCAGAATTTAGGCAGTAGAAGAATAAATAAAAATAAACATGAGCAAATGAAACAAATTTATTTTAAACTAATGAGAATGGAATTCAAGCAATTTGTACCAGGCAAGCAGCTTCGACAGTAACAAACAACTAGCAGTAAATCTACGTTATTTCGAGCTCAGCCTACACGTGTCTCCGCATACAACGGTGACTCACATTATTAATGATGCTCTATAAATAATTGAAATAAATGATCACAGGACTGGTTTGAAATCATTATTTCAGTTGAATATGATTTAATTAATGCTGACAGAGTACAGAAAACGAATTACGAATTCATCTCTATGCAGATATTTCAGTTAATAAAGTTATTATGTTTCGATAATAAAGAGTAGTGCATGATTAAACAATGGCTAGTGAAAATATTACCCTTGCTTAATATTATAAATCAATCATCGGAATGTCTATGATTCTGCGTGAAAAGATTAATTAGTTCATTTATGAGATAAGTGTATTGTTTACTAAATTCGTTGTAGTAGAATTCAGTAATCACAGATTTATTGAAGTAGAAACTCTGTTAAAATAATATTTATTTTGCGATTTTGATTCTACATTACAATATGGGTTAACGAAAATAAACGGATTTGAAGTATGTAAATGCTATAATGAAGCATATAAATCCTCCTCGGCATGAAAAAAAAAATTCTTAACTTTTATATAATGCTCAAAACTATAAATAAGTGCTGAAAAATTCGGACAAGTATAGAAAAAAAAAATCATGATTGATTGATTGATTGATTAGAATCAACCAATCAATCATGACTGATTGATGATTCGAATCATCACTGATTTGAAAAAGTCGAGTTATTGTATGGCAAGCAAAAGTGCATGGTCAAAACTAGAATTTGAAGTGATTGTTTTAATCTGTTTGAGACTGGGATCAAAAACTGCAACAGAACAGCAGACAGTCCAACAGCAAAGCTCGACAGAACAACTTTAAACCTTCAAATATGCAGAGAACGTCAGTAAAAAGATCGAAAATTTTTAATTAGGTGGCTATTAAGTGAAATACCAACGACTTCTTTTCCATTTAACTTGCATTACATGGATAAGGAAACCACGATAAGAACGTCGGAAATGAGCAGTATATTTATTGACTGACACTCGCCTCTAAGATTGACAGAGTGAAACTTTGACGTGATCAATGCCGGATATAAAAATCTTAAGTCTGTTTTAGTGTCATGAATTGTTGTGATATAAAATCAAATGACTGTTAAGCTGTCACTGGCGCAATTAAAATGTAAGGTAGTAAACTTTCAAAATAATGAAAGTAAGATTTCTGAACTGTAAGCTGTAAAAAGTGTGCTAGTAAGCTTTCCAAAAAGTAAGATTGAAAAAGTACGCATTTAAATTTTCGAAAAAGGATTTTTGCATTTTATGAAATGCGATGTTTATTATTTTACTTGGTGGATAACCACTAAATCAAGCAAATTATTGTCAGTTTCTTCAGAAGAAGACAAAATATATTCATTTCCAAAATAATAGCTGCTTGCTATATCCATTTTATCTTTTCTGAAGTAAGTGGACGAAAGGCTTTCAAAAGTAGATGTAGTTTTAATAAATTATCGCAATGAGTAAGCATCTTGAATAGTTTTTTTTCTGACTGTTTACGTTTCGTTGACATAGAAATGAAAATTCATTTAAAGAACTTTAATTAGAAATACAAAACTATTTTTAAAATATAGCATTCTTTGATTTAACTCTAGGGAGACTAGACATTGCTGTGTACCTAGAAAGTCTAAAGGAGCCAGTGTGGCTCATCCCGGATTGTATGTACCTAAATACTTTAGCACTAGAATAACCAGATTTTGAACATACCTGAAACAGCCATTAGGGGTCAATTTTACCCTCAGATGAAATCGACGTTTTTCCTAGTAAATGATTTCTTATGTGCTGAATATTGTTAAAAGTACAATATGAAAGAGTTTTAGGGATGAAATTTTTTTCTACTAATATACTTATACTTATAATTATACTTATACTTATAAATTATACTTATAATTATACTTATACTTATAAATTATACTTATAAATTAGTTTTTCTTTAAATAATTGAGTTTGTTTCATTTTGTCTATAAATAATAGATACAGGTATTTTGAAATACGCTTTTTTTTAAATACGAAGCTGGAGAATTTCATATACACCAAAGAGTATTTTAAATCCAAACTTACCTGAAGTAATGGGGCTCCTCTGTCTCTACCCATCATTCGAAATATAAAATTTTACTCGAAGTATCACCTTACAATAAGGCTAACACTTAAATGAATAAAAAAAACACTTAAATTGGATCAAACTATGAAAATTCAGAAATATTTAATACTTTTCAGTAAGTAATTTATTTAATTACAGAGCATCAAAAAAGGAGAAGGGCCAATCACGACTCATCTGTCATTCTAGTGTTAACTTCTCCCATTTAATTTTCATTAACTCCATTATCCTTTTAAAATGAAAAATAAATCTACTAAAAACAATTTCTTCGAAATAATGGAATATCAATCTCCTTAGTTAGATAAAATGGAGAAAAATCTTCTCACCACAGTAAAAATGTAGCTGTTTTTTTCCCACACTTTCTCCATTTGACGTTTTAAAGCTGTTTTGTTGATAAAACGTTTTTTCACTATAATCATAAATGAATTAAATTCTAGTTTTTGCCTAATAGTTTCACTTATTATGTGATAACTTTACCTTTTTTTTTAAATTATTTTATGATTGTTTTCTATGTTTGTTTTTATCATTATAAGGGTGAGTCACAGTAGTTTTTACACATAAATATACATTTTTACACATAAATATGGTTTCAATATGCGAAGGTTTCATTGTAAAGACAGTTTCAGGAGTTTCTTCATATTTACAAGAGCAACGTTGGCTCAGGGGACGTAGCGCTCTCAATGAGATATTCTAAGTTTAATACTAGTGATAACTAGTCGATATAAATTCTACACCCGGCTTGCATCGAGCACAGTGCTGGTATAAAATATTCATGTTTGTTGCTAGTACAGAATTATATTGTAACTCTCACAGAGATAACTTGCTCAAATATAATAAAAATCTATTGTAACCGATTTACTTTGTAGCTTTTTTGAAGAAATGTTGGCTTTGTATGTTGGAACTAATTATGACTACACCAATTTTCTTTACACATTTTACATAATTAACTTCTTTGGGTATTCTTAAAAATATTCTGACCATTGATTTTCTTTTTAATTTTTAAGGAAGAAATCTGTTCTTGTGTAATAAAAAAACGTCTATGTTACGGATTTACTTCGAAAGCTTTACGGTTTCGCACAACCATCCCAGTTGCTAGTTTGAACAGTAACATTTACGGTATATCTTTTTTATGAAAATTTTTATTAACATTAAGCTTTATTTTAAGTAGTAAGTAAAAACCATTAGACGATGACTATAGAAAAAAAAGGAAACTAAATACAGTTCTGCAATATCAGTTTAATTGCTCATTAAATTGTTCTGGCTATAGTATTGCAAAAACAAAGCAAATATAAGTAGTTAATATTGCTTTTTATTAAAAATCTTCGCATTTTATGCATTTGTTTTTTATTTGGAATCTTTCCTATTATGAGTGTTTTCAAAAATGTAGTCTATTCTCTAAAGTTGCCACTCTCTCAAATAGAAGTGATTCTTTTTTTAAAACAAAACAAATAATATAGTTCATTAGTTATTATTGTTTTATTGTGCTTAGATATTGTGGCTTAAAGTAAATGGATGCAAAGTGCAAGTCGTAACTTATTTGGTTTATTATTACTTTATTTATTTATAATTTTTTTTTATTTATTTATAATTTTATTTACTTATTATTTTAAATATTTTTGCTTTGTTTTGTTTTTAGAAATATTTTTACTTATAATTTAGATCAAATATATTTTTACATGCATGGATTGTTTATTTTTTAATATTAAAGAATCAGTTAAATGAAAGCAGATGAACTTGTTATTCAAAAATAATTACTCAACAATAATTACAATTTGTAAATAATTACTCAACTTAATCATCAATTGAAATTTTAATTTCTTTACTCTAAATACATAAAAATATCAATTTTAGTTTCGGAATATTAGTTTTGTCACATTTTATCGGATAAACATTAGGAAAACAAGTATTGCTTAAACATATATTTTTAATTTATCTGAATATTAATCAGTACTAAGCCTTCAAACATTATAATTCAAAGAATAACTTTACAAATTAATAGTTTTAACTCAGTAAATACGAAAACTCTTAAAGATCAATTGGTTTGTTTAGTGAATAAATATTCAAAGTAAACATCAGCATAGCTACGATTAGAAAATTACCATTATCTATTATTTAAAATCATGTTTTTTTTATTGCAAACTAATTTATCTCACACGCTAATTTATTTCCTTAAAGCTTGAAACAGTTGATTTTTTTGTTGAAACAACGAGAAATTGTAAACGTATTGTGTTAAAATTTTCAGCAAATGAAGATACATTTTTCTATTCACTTCGATAATTTCTTTAGTTTTTAAATTATTTATCTCCTCTAATAATGAACCAATATTTGTATGATAAAGCTGTGAAATGACTTTTACTTGTTATACGAATACGAATAATAAATATATATTGGAATTATTAACGTTTAAGTGATAATTTATTACAAAACGTAACTCATGAACTCATTAGCCATGACTTAATAATTAGTGTCACCAAATATTTATATTCATTTAGAGGGAATTAGTAATTAAATCTTAATTTGAATCTACACCATTTTTACTACGCCATTTAAAGAATATTGATAATGCATTAAAATTTATTGATGTTGCATAGACAATATATATTTAGATTTTTATCTGTAGAGCATAGAATTTACTCGCTGTTATCGATATGTATTTAAGTTTGACGCAAGCTAAACATTAAAAATTATGAAAGCAGACTGCAGAAAATTTTGTGAATATAATCTCGGGACATATAACCATTAAATCATCTTTAAGGTGTCTCGAAAGTTATCATTTTCAGGCAGTTTTTCTTTTATGTATTAATTATTAAAATTTACTATGATAATAATCGTATAAATTGCTGTATCGTCGTATATATATATATA
>NC_092213.1:52795151-52828790 GCF_043381705.1 Parasteatoda tepidariorum | reverse complement strand
CTAGAGTCCCCATGTCATCAGGCTAACCGTGGGAGGTTTTCATGGTTTTTCTCTCCATGTAACGCAAATGCGGGTTAGTTGCATCAAAAAGTCCTCCACGAAGGTGAATTTCTCCCCATACTTGATCCAGGAGTTCCCTTGTCTTCTGGATTGGGTTCAAAACTTCAAGGCTACGGAGTTGAACATCAATAGTGGTAAACCCAAAATAGGGCCAGCTGTTCAACGACGGTTATAAAATAAAATAAAATATTTTAGAAAGAGCCGCGATGGCTCAGGGGATTCCAAAGAGGTGAACAGAGTTCAAATCCCAGTGGTGCCTGGTCGATACGAATTGCGCATCCGGCTTGCACCGGTCACAGTGCTGACGTCAAATATCCTCAGTGGTAGGCGGATTATGGGTTAAAGTCCCCTTGGCGTCAAGTTGACCATGGGAGGTTTTAAGTTTTAATGGTTTTCCTCTCCATTTAACGCAAATACGGGTTAGATCCAGCAAAAAAATTCCTTCACGCAGGCCACGTAGGTTCTCCCAATATTTGATCCAGGAATTCCCCTGTTTTCTGGCTTGGATTTTAGTTTATAAGAAAATGAGTTTAGAATAAAAAAAGTTTAAAACTGTGCTTTAAGTTACATTTACTACAAACTACTTCCTTGCTCACTCTTCTGCTTGATTGTGGAGTACACAGACAGAAAAAAAAAGTTGAGGTGTTGCTTTGCTTCACTTGATTTAACTTCATATTTTGGAATAATTCTTATTTTCTTGTTTACGATCAGTTCGAAATCTGGAAAATGTGCTTAAGAGTATTTTTTTAATGTTATATTTTTAATTCCAGTACATGAAATTAAATGTTATAATGCGTCTAGAAAGTAGAGAAAAACAAAGATGCATATCTTCCAATTTCACAAAAGCGCAAAATTATGCATAGTTAACCAAAATTATCTCGAGCTACGTTTTTTTTCTTCCCGTTTTGTGAACATGAAGTGAAGGTTGTGTTTATCTGAAACTACGTTGAAGATTTTTTTACCAATAAACGTCGCTCTATATTTAATTTAAACTTATATTTTATGAATAGATAAAAAAATGCTTATCGCTTAATCAAGATTTTGTCAAAAAATCTCCTAAAAATCTTTTTTTTATTTGTAAAGCTCTTTTTACAAGTGAAAAATCATTAATTCATATTAAGAAGGTTTTTTTTTTAAACCTTTATCTTTAAAATGATATTTGTTGACGAAAGATTGCAGTTGATATGAATTCTCCTTTCTTAAAAGATGTGCTTTTGAGAGCACTTTCCTTTTAACTAAAAAAAAGGATGTTTACCTTGAAAGTATTTTACGTAAAAAATAGCATGAAGACATTCTACGTTTTTTATACAAATATTATCATTCCAACTTTTTACTACGTAGTTTTCAGAAGACGCCATTAAAATTAGGCATCTAATGAAATTTACTTCAAATTTTTCCTTTTTTTCAAGAAAAAGAACTTTAAGTACACAAAATCTTGTCTTTTTAGTGAATGTTTGAAAAGTGAAACTGGCATTTGGTAAAAAAGTAAATAAATTGAATTAACTCATGAGAAATAACTTGTTTTATTTTTATTAAAGCAGTCGTTATTGCTTGCTAAAAAACTTAATCGCAAATTCCGAAATGTTAAGCATTATTAAAAATGAAAAGTTGAAAAAATACATATTTAGAAACATAAAAATATAGATGCATGGAAAGTAATATTTGATAGTTTTTGCAAAAGTTGTTTTAAACTAATAATTTCATCCATGTAAAAAAAAATAAATGCTTACAAATGCTTCGAAATAAATATTGTTTCTAATATAATCTAATAATATAATGATTCAACAAGTCAACAAGCTGATGTGTTTTCTCTATCAATAATTATGAATTCCTAATAATAATAATAATAACATACTAAAAACCATTAATGTTATTTGAAAATATAATTATTTTATATTTTCAACAAGCATTAATGGTTTTCACTACCCTTATGTTTTTTTTTTTCAAATTTAAAATCAATTTTAAATAAAAAGAAATAAAATTTAAAGGAATATAAGGAAAATAATAATAAAGAAATAATAAAATAATAATAATAATATAATACAAGAATTAAGGAAAATTTTTAATTATTTGATTTTGCTACATTTTTAAGTGACTTAAGACTTTGGTATATAAAAACGCGCCATTGCTTAATAAGTAAAAATTTTTTGACTAATAAACTTTTATGACATACGTACGAAAATAATGAGTATACAATGTAATAACACAACAAACATAACATAAATAAATATAAGCAAGGGAATAATGCCCCACAAGAACTCATACTACTAATCGTATCCTACTTTAAATTTCTTTTTCAATGTTGACAAACAGAATTCCGACATACAGTGCATTTCGTTTTCTAGGGTAGCAATTCGAATGTCATGCAAATTATGCACTGGTTAGGTGGCGTAAATTCTCCTGACTGTAACAAATCATGAACATAAGTACTTTTATCTATCCTAGATAACGTCCTCCTTGCTGAATATATACACCTGCAGATTAATTAACAGCTAGGATTAACCTCACGACTCTCTGCACTACTAGCGATATGAGAGATTCATATTGACTTTTGTATTAAAAAACTTTACGTAACTCAGCTATTAACAATTTGATTGGTACTAATTACGAAAAAAAATTCAATGTCAAACCATTGAAATGAAAAAAAAGGTGTATTTTTTATATTTCGATGTTAGGTTTTTATCTAATATTACCTTCCTGTACTTATTTATTAAGTCTTGCCATTTTAACTTTTTTAATGAATGCATGGAGGCAGAAAATTAGGCAAAATACCCAGACAGTTACAGATCAGAGGAATTCATGCTGCATTAAAAATGTTTTTCTTCTATTACTAAAATTTACTGGAGATTCTTAGTCAAATAAATAATGAAATTGTATGATATCTATTCATAAGAACTTAATGCAATTAAAAAAAGTGTTAATAAAACTGCCCTAAAAACACGTAAAATATTACTATTTTATTACGAATCTTGCACTATATCAACTCAAAATTTCCGTAGATAAAACCTGCTATATTGCAATAGTATTGTCCGGTGCACATATTATAAGTACATTTTGATACTGGGCAGTTTTAGAAAGTTAGGAGCATAGAACAGTTCTAAACTTTTAGATATGGCAGCAATGAAGTTAAAAATTAATTCACACAAAAAATTTAGAGTATATTTATCATTCTATCATTCTATCTTGAGGCAGGAATAAGCATAAATTATTGTATCTTCCTATATATATATATATATATATATATACATACATAAAATATTTTTTTTCTATTTAAGAGGGCATATTTGTGCTCAAGATATGATGTTAGCTAAGACAATACAAAACAAAAAAAATTAAATAGTGACTAATGTTAATATTAAGAGTATAAAGTTTAAATAAAACGTTAACTTAAAACTATCTATTAGATAGGGTGACAATACATAAACTCATAAGCATTTGTATAGAAACAGTTTACAGGAAATTCTGGTTTTCAGAGTTATTTTTCTTATTACCAAGCATTTGGTAAACAATAAAAAACAAAAAAGTTAATTTAATCAAATAAATAGCTTTTATGCCATGCTATGTTAAAGTATAATGTAAAAGTTACTAAATTTAACTACGATTACTAAATTTCACCACTTGTTAAAAAATTATTCATTACTGTTAATGTAACAAAATCAGTAAAAAATGTAAAGTTATACTGTTAACAGTAAAAAATGTACCATATATTTTGCTGTTAAATGTAACAAAATCATTACTAAAGTGATTCTTTAAAATTAACGGAGCCTCTTGGTGTTCCAATAGAGCGAGAAACATGGCAAATTTTGTTACATTCTGATAAGTATGGCCATTTTTTTCTCACTCGTAGAAAAGATTCTGATAAAACTTACATACTATTTAATAAGGACTTTTCTGGAAAAAGAAACCATAATTCGGATTAGAAAACAAAAACATAGAAACATACAGTATTTAAGCTACTCATTTAGAAATACCGAAAATTCGGATTTTCAAACGTATAGTTGTTATAACCACATATTTAGTAAATACAAAACCGGACAGTAAATTTAACCGAATAATTAATTCAATTTAACTAAGTAAAATTGCCACATTTTACCACATTTACAAAATTTTATCACATACCATAAAACCATACTTTATTATTAATTTTACCAAAATAATTACCAAAGCACTTCAGTAAAATTTACTGAGCTTTTTGTTATTCCAAGAGCCAGAAGCATGATAAATTTTCCCACATTCTGATAATTTTAGATAGATTTTTTTAGTGTGCATAGATTTAAACGTAATTTGATGTTCTAAATTTCAATAAATAAAGTTATTGTGTTAATTTAGTTCTAATACAAAAGTAAAATTCGCAGGTAGTAAACATTAAGTGCATATATTGAATATTTAGGGCATATATTGGATTCTAAAATAGCTGCAAGTAATGTTATTGTTCCTGAATTTTGAGAAGTGTCCTATTCAGTATGTTTTGACGTGAAATTTGTTTTGATTTATATTCCACTCAAATAAACTCTTACATTAAATCTCATAGCTTCAAATCTCAGATGAGTGGGTGACTAAGATACCACCGTAATCTCCTCTGACATAAGGACAGATAAATGGTGTATTATGATTCGCTTGGTAAACCGATTTATAAGTTAGTAGACTAAGACTAAATTTAATCCTACGTAATGGCAAAGATTAAAGACTTTGCTTGTACAAGAGATTTGGAACATAAATCTGGTTACGATGTTTATAATAGTTTACACCAAATATTGAACTAATAACATGCTTCATTTGATTCATTGTTCGAACTATTTATTAATGTGGTAAATGAATTTAAACATTTATTTGAAAAATAAGCATAAGAAATAAAAAAAATCAATTGTTTTGCGAAAATTAAAAAAGGTATATTTGTTTTTTCAATTGAAATCATTCAAACTGGAATAATAATGGAAATTTCCATAAAATAGAGTATTTCACCCACTTAACAAAAATTACATAACCGTATAATTAGTTTATATTGAAATATTTTGATTTAAAAATAAATCGAAATCAAAATAAACGATAATTTTCCATTTTTTTCAAAGTGATAATGCATTTGTTGGTCCTTTTAAAGAGTAAAAAAGATAGATATTACTTAAAACTATTTCCTAAAAGAAAATGCATTGAATTGATCGAAAAGAAACTCCGTTTCTTCCTAAGCAATTTCACACTTTTGTCGTATAATCGTTATAAAGTTCGGAGGCTGGTATAGAAGGGCTTACTTGTGAAAAGTTCGATTGATTCCATGAAGTAGTTTTCGGTGTGGTGCCCTTTCAAATATATAAAAGTGAAAGGCGGCATATTTGGCACATTTTACTTTTTTACTCTCGAAAAGGTAAAAATGCTTTTCAAGCAAGAAAAATGTGTATAGTGATGATGTATTAATAGTATGCCAGTGCAAAAAAAAAATTTCGATCTGGTGAAATCCTTTCAAAATTTCCGGGGAAATTTCGTGATCCGTTAAAATTTCGATTTAGATGTACGATGATGCACTACAACAGTTTAGATTGATGAAGACACAATAAAGACAATAATTAATGCAAACTGAAGAATAACAACTCGTGAGATCGCTACAAGATTAAATTTGTCAAATTCGACTGTTGGTCATAATCATTTGAAATGCCTAGGTTTATTCTCAAAGTTCGACATATGAGCTCCTCATGTTCTTAAGAAAAGAAATTTGCGTCTTCGCATTCGACGTCTGTGATTTGCTTCTCAAATTTCAAGAAAGTTATCCACTTTTGAGGCACATCATCACTAGAGACGAGAAGTGTGTAGTCTACAATATTTGTTCGGGTCTATACAAAAAGTTTCAGACGGCAACACCTTTACTTCAAAATAGGAGGTCAAAAATCACTTGAATAAGTTTTTTGCCAGTAAAGGACAAACATTTGAAGATTTAGGAATCATGCTTTTATTAGAAAAATAGCGAAAAGCATGGGACCATAATGAACAATTTATAATCCAATAAAATATTTATTCACCATAAAAAATCGTTTTTCTATTTCACAAAGAGAAAACTAAATTACTTTCCAAACAACCCAATAACTTTCAGAGCAAAAATAATTTTAAATAGAGTTATAATGAGCAAAACAGTTATAACAGAAAAATAGCACATTTAAAAACTGATTAAAGTATTGCGTTATTTAATAGATGTCTAGAACTTTAAACATTTTAAATTCATGCCATCTGTGCAGAAAAATATTGTAAAGAAAAACTACAACTATGAATCAGCTGATATTTTAAGATAATAAAAAAGAGAGTGTTAAACGAAAGGACTAATGAGTTTTCAATTGTTGAGTAATGTTGAGTACAAAATTGAAATTTCCCATTTTTGGTAATGTAGTTTTTGGTGATCAGAAATGTCTACCGAGATCTCGTTAGGTACCTGTTTCATGTATTTAAGGTTCATGCCAATAGATTTACCTCTTATATATTGAAAGAGAGAAAAGAGCACTATATCAAATGCATTAAATAACATTTAAACCAAAATGTTTGTTATATAATCGTACAAAACCTTTGTGCCACCAAATCCATGATGGCTATTTATCCAATATACTATTCTGTATATATGTTTTATTTCCAATGGCCAGAGTTATAGAAAGATCTCTACACCACAAAAGGGGAGGAACTAATGAGAACTCGAAGAAAATAAAAATTTAACAGGCATGGTGAGAAAAGTCTATGAACTCAGTAAGTTCCTTGTACACCAGTAACGTTGGCACAAAAAGATGTTCTTTCGTGACGGGCAACGGCGAAGGTCGCCTGCATCCATCTCTTCCTGATTTTCACAGACCGAGCAGAAAGGGGCATGTGCAACATGAATTAGATGAAGATGTTTAAGGAGGCAGTAGTGTCCAGTGGCCAGTCGAAACTCAGCGACTGCTTTGCGTCTTGGCAGCACAGGGAGATCTCGGAAATTATTTCACCACATCTTTCCGGAATTTCTCTGTGATTTGGTTTACTTAATATTTTTCTTGATGAGGTGCTTATCAATGGCAAGAGGAACAGCTTTTATTGGTGTTTGCAGGATAGACGCTCTCTGCTTTGCAAGGTAGTCTGCTGATTCGTTACCAGCAATACCGGATTGTCCCAGGATCTACTGCAGGATTTATTTAGAGAAACCGAACAGGCTCTAGAGAAGTCTTTTGCAATCGAAGATGTTGGAGGAGGCAGGGGTAGAGTTCACAGAAAAAATCGCCGCTTTTGAGTAGCAGAAGATAACCCTTTTAAAACTGTTGTGATGGCAGTGTAACTGTGACAGGGCTACACGAATGCCTGCAACCTCAACATCAAAAGCAGTTATAACTTCCAATAGTAAAATAAATGTAGAAAAGATGGCTATAAGACCTTTACCCTGCATTATCGGCATTCCTCAAAAAGCATCCATCAGTATAGATGTGTACTCAATCGGGTTCGGTTTACAGGGTGCATATCGTTCTAGAGNTCCAAAATTGGCGAATGATTATAAAAAAAGAGAGTGTTAAACGAAAGGAACAATGTGTTTTCAATTGTTGAGCAATGTTGAGTATAAAATTTTAAATTCCCATATTTTGGTAATGTAGTTTCTGGTGATCAAGAATGTCTACCGAGATCTCGTTAGGTACCTGTTTAATGTATTTAAGGTTCATGGTAATAGATTTACCTCCTACATATTTAAAGAGGGAATAGAGCACTATATCAAATACATTAAATAACATTTATACCAAATGTTCATTATATAATAGTACGAAACCTTTGTGCCACCAAATCCATGATGGCTATTTATCCAATAAACTGTCCCGTATATATTTTTTCTTTCCAATGGCCAGAGTCGTAGAAAAATCTCTACACCACAAAAGAATAGGAACAAATGAGAACATAAAGCAAATAAAAATTTAACAGGCGTGGTAAGAAAAGTTTATGAACTCAATAAGTCCCATGCACACCAGTAACGATCGCACAAAAAGATGTCCTTTCGTGACTGGCAACGGCGAAGATCGCCTGCATCCTGATTTTCATCCTGATTCCTGATCTCTTCCTGATTTTTACAGACCGAGCAGAAAGGGGCCTGTGCAACGTGAATTAGGTGAAGATGTTTAAGGAGGTAGTAGTGTCCAGTGGCCAGTCGAAACTCAGCGACTGCTTGCGTCTTGGCAGCACAGGGAGATCTCGGAAATTATTTCACCACGTCTTTCCGGAATTTCTCTGTGATTTGGTTTACTTAATATTTTTCATGATGAGGTGCTTATCAATGGCAAGAGGAACAGCTTTTATTGGTGTTTGCAGGATAGACGCTCTCTGCTTTGCAAGGTAGTCTGCTGACACGTTACCAGCAATACTGGATTGTCCCAGGATCCACTGCAGGATTTATTTAGAGAAACCGAACAGGCTCTAGAGAAGTTTTTTGCAATCGAAGATGTTGGAGGAGGCAGGGGTAGAGTTCACAGAAAAAATCGCCGCTTTTGAGTAGCAGAAGATAACCCTTTTAAAACTGTTGTGATGGCAGTGTAACTGTGACAGGGCTACACGAATGCCTGCAACCTCAACATCAAAAGCAGTTATAACTTCCAATAGTAAAATAAATGTAGAAAAGATGGCTATAAGACCTTTACCCTGCGTTATCGGCATTCCTCAAAAAGCATCCATCAGTATAGATGTGTACTCAATCGGGTTCGGTTTACAGGGTGCATATCGTTCTAGAGTAAGTGTCCTTAAAAAAAATGTCTTGTTCTTCTTTGAAAACCACTTGAGTGAGTTCAGTGTTGTAGTGACAGAAATTCAGGTGTGGCTGGAGTTTGTATAGTATTACTGACCGATTGATGAAAACAGAGGATGATGAAAATAACAGTTGAAAATGAAAACCGGATCATAATTAATATAAAGCTTTTATTCAATATTTGCAGAGCTCGAGATACAAAATATAAATTTTATCCATAAGACTTTCTGTGAAATAAATTTTACATAGTAATATTAATAAGGACAGGCCATGATAATGTTCAAAGTTAAATAAATTTTGCATGGATAATATTAATAAGGACAGGCCATGGGAGACAAATCCCCCATGACCTGCCTACTCTAAAGCCAAATTAAAAAGTACGTGTATTTGTTCCCAACGGACACAGGAGAAACATAGATAGGAGATCCAAAATTGGCGAATTATCAAAATATAACATAGCCAAAACAAAGCCCACCCCTCATATCAATATTGGGTTTAAGAATACCTTGGCGATCACGAGTCGCCAGTAAATTTATGGGAATTATTACAACCATGCAACTGAAACATATTTGCTGTAAGAAATTTAAGAATCAAGAAGTTATAAATAGATTTTTGTTCTTGATTAGGCGAGACAGTGAATTAATGAGTCTGCATTAGTATTGAAATAAAAAGTATCCGCTACAGTGATCGATAAGAAAAGAATAAAATATTTTATGTTCGCCTTAAAAGATTAAGTCTTTTATTTATTTTGAATATAAATTGATTAATAAAATAAGCTTAAGTTATTAAAGATATTTTATTATGTAGGAAATAAATATGTAATGCCAATTGTGGCATCACAAGTGTGGATCCGGAAACCTTTATGGACAGTTGGATTCAAAAGTAGGACTAGTGGCTCGTGACAGAAATTTACTACTATTCTGTATATCCTATACAGTATCCTATAATAACCAATTAAAATACGGTGGTAACAAACATTAAAATATTGTGTTTTCTATCAAAACTGCGTTTTATGAGGAATATGAATCCCATTTTAAAACAAATAGAGATTAATAGATAGATATACAGATAGACTGCAAAATAACAAATTTAAGTCATATAGTATCCAAGTAGACATTAATATTTCTTTACGACATTACTGTGTTATTCTAATGTAGCAGCTTTATAAAATAATACAAACAAATAATCATATTAAGTAGATTGCAAGTTTAATCTTTAGATTGACTACATACCTCATTACCTGGTTTATATTCCAAATCTCAAGTATAATTATAATATCTGATGCTTGCCTCAAATACGCTTAAGGAATTAGTCCAAACTCTGTTTACTAATCAATAAATTGGTTTAAGAAGAGAGATACTTAAAAATTATTTCGTTTTAAAATTTAATACTTTATTTGAAAATGTAATTTATTGTGCTAACACTATTTAAAATATTTCTACAGATGAAACAGTTTCGTTTTATAATATTTAGGAAAATGAATAAGCTCGTACTTTTCAGAAAAATACTACATGTAAAATGTAAAAAACAATTATAAAGTATAGCCAAAAGTTAAATTACTCTTTTAAGATGTAAAGTTTTTTTCATGTTACCTAATTTGCGTAAAGAAATAACAAAATTAGCAATATTATGATTGAGAAACAAAATTTAATATAAAAACTTTTATTAATATATATGAATAACAATATATTTATTCTCTATCTAATATATTGAAAATGGTAAAATTAGTCGTGTTTTTAACTCAATAAGGACACGAAAAACCTCAGCTATTTTTACCGTAAAGCTTTGGTAATGATTGTGGTAAAATTAACATTAAGATATTATTTTAAAATTTGGTAATTTTATCATGAGACCTCAGAGCATGGCAGAAAAACAATTTATTCGATTAAAATTACTTTTCAGATTTGTATTTTTTGCTAAATTTGTGGTAATAGGAACTATGCTTTTGAAAACCAAACTTTCGGCAAACCATTACCATAAGAAGGAAAAAATTACCAAATTAATGGTAATACGAAATATTTTTGTATTGTAAGCTACAATTAAGGTTTCTATACCAAAAATGCCATTACCATACAATGCAGTAATTTTACCAAAATTTTTTTTCCATGAACTTTAAATATCAGGAGCAAAGTGGTCATTTCAAAGATTTACTGGAAATATAAAATTTCCGTTTTCAAATTTAGTACATTTTTAGAAAAAAATAACTCGTTATTCTTTTTTTGCCTTCTTTTGATTTACTCATCATCAGTAGTCATCAGAACTTTCGGAAAAATATATCATGGAAAATACATTTTCTTAAAGCACCCTAAACTCGTTTGATCTAATTGCTCTGAAACGGCACAAATGAAATATGATCGCAGACATCTTTCTCGATCTCGCAAAACCACAATAGTTTTACTTTACTTTCTACACTTTATCATCATCTTAGTACAAGAGATATATCTGCTGGAAAATTTTGAAAAATATTTAGTGGCAACATAGGTGCAAGATAAGTTATATAAAACTGAAGGGCGTAGGCTTAAAAGATATATGACACGCTGACAAGAATAATTTTATATATGACATTCGGCCAAAATTATTCTCGTATATGACATGCTGACAAAAATACTTCTGTATATGACAGGTGGAAAGGAATAGTTTTGTACATAATATGCAGACAATATTAATTCTATGTATTGCATTGATCCATGATGAATTTTATATGACATGCGTTTAAGAATAGTTTTGTATAAGACATGCAAACTTTCAGTCCCTTTCCTAGTGAGCTATCAATGATAAGGTGGTGCAAAAATGACTTAATTTAAAATAGTAATAAACAATTATAAAAAATTATGAGTCAAAAAAATCACCAGAGATGGTATTGTAGGAAAAGGAACTTAGGATACCGTGTTTCCAACATGAAGAGAATTAAGTAAGGTCAAATGTTTTTCATAAAGAGTTTTATTTCTAAATTAAAAAAATATTAAATGGTGACTTGAATAATTCTCTGTACGACATTCAGCAAAGATATGTGAACTATCTATGATATGTGGACTTCTCTGCATGATATGTGGAAAAAAATATTTTCGTATATGACATGCCGACAAGAATCTTTCTATAGATGGCAAGCCGATAAGATTAGTTCAGTATATGACACGTTGTCAAGAATAGTTCTGTGTATGAGATGCAGGGCAGAATAGTTCTATATATGATACTGAACCATTGAATAGCTCGTTGCATAAAATGCGAACAATAATAATTTTGTATATGATATGCGAACTTTCGATTCTCTTTCTAAATGGCTATCAATTATAAGACAATGACTTAATTTAAAATAGTAATAAGCGATCATAAGAAATGATAAGTCGAAAATAATCACAAGAACTGGTAGAATAGAAGAAAAAATTTGGCATACAGAGCTTGCGGCATAAGGAGAATTAATTCAAGTCAAATCGTTTTTATAAAAGGCTTTTATTTCGAAATTCTAAGGTGTATCCAATTATTTTCTTATAAGTAAGAAATATTGAAAGAAAATTTGTTAAGATATTTTCATCACACATGAATAATTTATATGTTTTGAATCCTTACTGTTTCAGTTTTTTTTTCTTAAAATGTTTTAAAAAAACTTTAAGTAAAGAAAACAGAGAAATAAGTTTATTGACGTTAAAAATTGCAAAATTTGTAGCGAAAAATATTTGATCAGAGCCCAGAGCTAAAATTTAATGATGTGGCATTTAATAAACAAGAGTTGCTTCTATTATACCTATTATATTGCTTTTACTTTCATAATAAGGAAAGCAATCTCACTCCCATGTTCTCTCAAGGGATAACGAATACCTTTCGAAGATTTAAGTAAAACAAAAAAAGTAAGCAAACAACTTTTTATTGGAATTATTAGAAGTATTAAAAACTATATTGGAATATTAAACTCATGTCATGTTAAATGCAAAGTGAAATAAAACAAATTATCTGAAAAGTAAAGATGTTGGGTGATGATTTAAAGATTTGTTTCTGATTAAAAGGAAAATAAGGAAAAATTTTATGCAATGTGAAGTAGAAAGAAACATTTCATCTATGATAAAGTATCTAATACTAGTCATTTTTAAAGGCAAATGCAATTTGCGACAATTTACTAAAATTGTAAGATATTAGAAGATATCTTACATTTTTAGAAAATTGTCGTATATGGCAAAATTAACACTAGCATAAAAAGACTTAAAAGATAATATTTTTCTACTTTTTTTTTAAATGGAAACATTCCTTAAGAATTTTTGATAGTACCTTTAAAAATTACAATATTAAAGTATTAAATTCATTATACATAAATTCAAATGAAAAATATCAAAATTGTATTATAATTGTAATGAAAAATATCAAATTTCAAAATTGTAAAATGTTATGATTATGAAACAGCATGCAACTAATTAGTTTTAGGAATAATAATGATAACAATAATATTAAAGGACATATTTAAACTGAGAAAAGCATGGCAAAAAACTTTACCTGCTCATAAATTGTAATAGCATAGCTCAAATACACGGAAATTATGTAGTTTTATCAGTTTTCACTATGTTTAACTTTAAAACTATGCTTTATAATTTTCAGGATAATATGAATTTTTTTCTTATTTAAAGCATTTTCGTAACATTTTATTTTGGTTTCAGTTCTATAGGTAAATATAAGTTACGTTTGAAAATAAAAAAAATGCAGAGCAAAATAAATAACCCTGAACTTCTAAACATAAATTTTTCGTGCATTACCTTTCGAAGAAGAATTCGCCGAAATAATCACAGTCTCTCAATGGATACAAGTTTTAGTTTTCCTTTTTTATTTTAATAGAATAAATATAAAAAATTATGTTTGATTACAAAAACTTCAAAATGCACAGAAATTTATAGAAACGCTTTGTTAGATGATAAAACAATTTTATGACTATTGTTAACGGCGAATGTTCATTTTTTTCACCAAAACAAAATTTAAAAATTTATTTTTTCCTTTCAAAATGAGTAAACATGTTTTTAATAATATTTGCTCCAGCTTAAATTGGTAATTATAAATACGAAATTAGTTATACACAAATGAAAAATTAAAATGAGTTTTGTAAGAAAGAAATAACATCTTTATTTGTTCAGTTATTACTTGTTGTATTTTAGAATATGCGATAGTACGTGGTATTTCTGTGAAAGAAAAAATATTTTTATTTGTTTTGTGATTCATTTCTTATTTATGTTTTTTAGATACTATACAAATAAAATTAGTCTTTCGAAATATAAAAAACAATATTGGTTCGTTTGCAATTTTCAAGAAAAAGAAGAAAAAAAGGACTGCTATAAATATTAGCAGTTGATTTTTTAATTATCTTATAGTAAACAGTATTTCGTCAAAAGAAACACATTAATGTTTGTTTTTGATTTTTTCTAAAAATCTAAAGGATTTTGTTATTGTTCAACGAATAAATTTCAAATTTGTTAATTAAATAAACTCAAAAGAATGTATTTATCTTGTATAAATAATTTTATTTATGAAAATATTAATTGTTAGTTTTTTAAAAATATATTTCAGTTGAATTTCTAAAATCTTTTTTTTTTACAAATCTACACATTTCGATCTGGAGAAAAAAAATTCAGATTCGAGTAGCGTACTGTATGGTAATGAAATTTCTGCAAAAAAAAACAATAATTCTGATTAATGAAACCAAAATATTCTGTATTTCAACTATTCATTCAGTATATTTTCCATTCATAAAAGTTCATTGGTTCATTGGTATTCCATTCATTGGTAAAGGTTTGCCAAAATCATATCTTTTCTAACTACACATTTAGTAAAAAATACAAAACTGAAAAGTGCATTTAACTGAAAAATTGTTTCTATGCCATTCTTTTCTGAGATATAATTTTGACCGCACTTCCTAAATTTTATCGAAAACTATATAAAACAATATTTTATTTTTAATTTTATGCAAATCATTACGAAAACGTTTCGGTAAAAATTACCGAGTTTTTTAATGTTCCAATCGAACCTTAAAAACGGTAAATTTTACCCTTTTCCCGTAGTTTTAAGCAGGTTTTTTTCCATAATAAAAAAATTAAAAATATTATTGTCGCTTTGTATGGAATAGAAAAATAGAAAAGATTCCACTGTAACAGTGATTACAGTAACAAATAAGGCAACCTCGCTTATTATACAGTTGCGACAAACCTCAATTACCCTGCAAACAAATGGTTTAAAGATCATTAAGTCTTCTTAATGGTTGCTTTTAATTACAAGGAAAACTTCGATTAATGAGTAAGGTAACCGTACGAAAGCCTTTTATTGCCCTTTTGCGACAAATAGATTGAATCATGAAAAATTAATTGTTTATTTGAAGAAAGCCAGTACGTTACTTTAATTAAAGCCCGAAGCAAATGCTTATAATGCGTACTGTCTGTGCAGGTATTAAACAATTTAATTAAATATTAAAAATAGTTTTAGAATCAGGTTTTTAAAAGCACTCTTGAAGCATACAATGATTAAAATTTCAATTTTTTTTATAACTTTGGAATTAGACATTAAGAGAAATTGTAATCGAAGTAGTTTTTGAGTTTCTGTTATGTGTTTGCTATATGATGAAACACATTCAATTTTTACTGTCTGCTTCCAATTTCAAAAGTCACCTAACATCTTAAATGTGATTAAATAGGATAAGAAAGTTTAAGAAAAATAAAGCATGACTAATGAAAGTAAATATTTTAACGAATGGTAAAAAATGTACACATTTTTTAATAGTAGTAAAGAAAGCAAACATAATAAAAAATCAAAAAGATAATAGTGCAAGGAATTCTCAAAAGTTTTGAGGAAATACAAATACAATTTTCAAATAATATGAAATAAGAGCACGGAATGAGCATTTTTTTTACTTAAAAAGTTATGGAAAACTATTCAAAGTAAAACTAACTCTAATTTCTAAATTAGTCGCATGGAATATTTTCCTACCGTATAAATAAAAAACTGCTTATTTCCAGTAGTATAATAAAATGTTATTTCGGAGAGGATAATAATTTTTAATGATTATGAATCTAATAAAAATATTTTTATAGTGACAAATGAATATTGAGGGATGTATATAGCCCTGTGGTAGTATTTTTTCACAAAACCAAATGATCCATATTTCAATACAATCTGTAGTAAAGAAAGCACAAACGGTTTTTGATAATTGTGCAAACATATTTTATTTCTGCAAATTAAAATTGCTATTTAAGAAAAATTAGTTAAATGAATCACTATTATGCATAGGTAATATTAAAAGATATAGATTTATTTGAGCAAAGAAAATATAAGAACTATATGCAAAACTAGAGAATGCCAAAAACGTTTACCGATTTCAGAACATAGAGCAAATTTATGTGCTAAAGCGAAGAAATAAAGTTAAACATTAATTTTTGGAATCGATATAAGTAGAAATTATTGTAATATGAAATCAAAAGATTTTTTACTCAATTGATGAATATTATTTATTAATTTGAAACTCTGATAGTATTATTATAATTTTACTGATTACTTCAATGAGAAAGTTTTAAGATTATAACAATAAAAATATGTTATTTAAAATGACATTTTTTTGCAAAATCATTTATTTTCATCTTTTAAAAAAAGTTAAGGAAAAAATGTTTTAATTGAATGATCACTAATGAATGTATTTAATAAAATTTCATTATATAAAATTATCACGGCAATTGTTTACTATTTTTTGCTTATTAAAATCATATTTTGAATATATCTTTATAGAAATATAAATATATTATATTTATGCTACCGCAGTTTTATAAAATCTATATATAATATTTCATATATCTATGTATATATCTATATATGGAATTTATAAAAATATTTATAGATAAATATTTAGACATATTTTTTATAAAATTACGAGAAATGAAGAGAAAAGAAACGAAAATAATAATAGGAAACAATGACATGCGGTAAGAATTTTCTAAATTTATATAAAATTCATTTCCCTAATTAAAATGTTGTGGCTGAAACAAAAGTATATTATTTATAGAGGATGTATTTAAGTATTGTATATTTTGCAAAAACAAGATTTAACCTTTGTAAAATTTATCAATATTCAAAAATGAAAACTGTTGTTTTTATTTCGTTTTTGCCAAAAATTATTTTTCCCTCTAATTTATTACTAATATGTATTTAAATGTATTGTTGAAGGGGGACTACAGTGGTCATAATGTATTGAATACTTTTTTTAATTTTTTTACTCAAATTTCAACCGTGAGGTACAGTAGATTGGTAACATTAAAATGCAGTTTCATGTGTAGTTGCATAATCACACTGTGAATACTTATAGAAGTAATTTATAAAAGAAGGTTTTAAAGGTGGAAAATTAACTCTCAAAATTTTGAATTTAATATTTTATTAGCACAATATATTTTCAGAATATCAACAAAAAGTGACCTTATGTTATAAATTATAAGGTGTATAACCCATTTTGACAACAACTTTTCCTCTGTATATTTTCATTTAGCCAATATTAATCATAAGCAAACACAAACCCTTGTAGAGCTAGAGTTGACACATGTTGGTGGGCCACTGCGGACGAATTTACATTGACCTCATTCAATTTCCAATGGGGGAGAAATGTGAATTGATTACAAATATAGCACATTTAATGTTGTTTATTTTTTACATTATAATCATTTTGTATAGTGATATGTTTTTACAATTAGTAGTTTCAATATTAAGTTGCTGTTGTTGGTGTTGTTAATTTACGTCGCACTAGAGCTGCACAATGGGCTATTGGTGACGGTCTGGGAAACATCCCGCAGGATGACCCGAAGACATGCCATCACAATTTTGATCCTCCGCGGAAGGGATGGCACGCCCGCTTTGGTAGCCCAACGACCTGCGCGCGAAGTCGAGCACTTTACGGTAGCACAGTTTAACGAGGGCCAATACCGTGCACCCTCGGTCCCTACGCAGACTGATCCAAGTGGTCACCCACCCCCACACTAACCGCAGCCAGTGATGCTTGACTTCGGTGATCTGCTGGGAACCGTGTCTTAACGATCAGTCCACTGCGGGACTCAATATTAAGTAAAACACTAGTACGAAACCTTTACATACTCTTTACGAATTTTAAGAAAATTGGAAGTAGATTATTTATCAAGTTTGTTGAAAGAACATAGTTCAATATAGAGGAATTAAATACGAATTTTTGTCATACATTAAGTTAAAACAGAATGTCTGCGAACGATATCTATTTTCGAACTTTTTTTTTATTGCTTCAGTGAAGAAAATATCGTTAAACCATGCACTCTTGTGTTGTCCGCTCGAACCATTTCATCATAAACTTCAAGACATAGGTAATTAAATTTGATTCAACTTAAAATTTGTCCCAATCTTTCAAAAAAGTCAAATAAGTAAATGATTTTTAACTGTATTGATTTGCGTTTAAAATATCTCTCTTAGTATAGTACAATACTCTATTACGAATTAGTATTTTAATTAAAATATATCAATATGTATTCTCCAATAAACCTTTGACTGAAATTAATTTCATGGTGGGCTTCAGACACAATTTTCTGAGTGGTAATAAAAAAGTACTTAATTAGTAATCAAGATTGCACACAGTGGGCTCTTTGCTTGTCCACGTTGTGTGAAAAAACAACGTTATTTAAAAATATTATAATCTAAAAACTAAACATCTTTGTAATTGCACATACATGATAAAATGCAGACAATCGTTTAAATTATTGCTATAAAATACTGCGTCAGTTAAATGTGATATTAAATATGGTTTTATGTTAAATTTCTGAAAAAAATAAATTTTTACCCTAGTCTTCATCTTACTTGAGTTTTTCAGAATTTTATTTAGAAATCATGCTTTCCTCTCATTAAATTGCTTTCTTAAGTTTGTTATATTTTTAAAATGTGTCTACATTATATAAAAAATAATACGAAATATTGTTATTTCTAGATACTTGAGGATTTGAAAATGCAAAATAAATAAACCTGAATTTCTCCATTGAAAAACAATAAATGTTTTTATTAAAACAGTTTTTCTGAAAAATTGTTGAGTTAGAAACTATTTGCGTTTATTTCTTGCGTCATTTGGCTCAGGTTTCTGCTTTACTGAATAAATATTACAGCTCGTTGCACTATAAAAGAGAAGAAAACTATATCTAGCATTTTAAATAATAGGGAGCAGGACGATTAGAAGAATTGCACTTTGTGAATTGTTATAAAAAAAATTTGAGATTAAATGCTGAAGACTGGGTTTTAATTTTAAGGGAATGTTTTCAGAATAAGCATCAAAAGGAGTGGATTTATTTACAGAAGAGTGATTTTAAAGGATTGAATAACTTTCTATAAGTGAATTGCAAGCAAGTCGTGTAATTTTAAACTTCAATTTAAAGAGGTAAACATTATTTGCTTCAGAAAAATAAAACTAAGTATTTCGCCGTAAATAATTTCAACATACACGTTTCAATGGAGCTGACTTATTTGAAGATAAAATAACCAACCAAAATTAGAAAAAAGGCGTTAAAGATTTTGGTAAAATTTTATTCTTATTTTTTGAGAATCCCATGTATTAAGAAATAACAATAAACGAATCAAATGAAGTTTTGGAAAACTTTTCGAGATAAAAGTCTGGTAAAATTTCAGTAAATTAGATTTCTGGTATAAAAAACAATAGTTCTTGTTCATAATGTCAAAACATATGATATTTAAATTATTCATTTGATAAATTTTACCGAAATACCGGAAAGTTTGGTTTTCAGAATTATAATTCTTATTACCACAACTCAGTAAAAAGTATAAAAGTGAAAGTAAATATAACCTAATAAATGGTTTGAATGCCATAATTTAAGTTATCATGATAAAGTAACCAAATTTTACTGAGTTTATCAAAATTTATTGCTAATTATACTAAAATCTTTACCAAAGAACTTCAGTGAAAATTAACGAGTTTTACCACATTTTTCGAATTTTATAATACATTATTAAATTATATTTTATGGTTAATTTTATTATAATCATTACCAAAGTGATTTGGTAAAAATTACCGAGCTATTTTATGTTTCCATAGAGCCAGAAGGAACGTTATTTTTTCTTTGGTAGTTCCGACCACACTTTTTTCCCTTGTTGTAGACGTATGCCTGTTTAGGCGGAGTGGGTGCGATTGTTCTTGTTTTCCAGTGGCGCCATCTGTGGCCAAGAATTCGATTTATGCCACACCATACGTCACACCCGTTTACAGGGCAGACCCATTCATACATCCATTTATTTATACACAGATCGTAATTTTGACCTGAATCAGAGAACGATCGATCTCCAATCTAGTACCCCCAAAGGTATTGATTTGTTATGGGAACACGGAGGACTTTTGCGACTCGATAGATTTAACGTGCATCAGTAACTTTTTTTCCTTAGCTTGTATATTACATTTTTCAACACAGAATGAGTAGAGCTTTAAAATTTCTATAAGAAAATAAGTGATAATAATGCAGGTTGGATAGATTAAAATTCAACCAAACTAGGATATCTACAAAATAGCTCTGATACATTGCAAAATTCAAAGTATCTTTTTCTTAGTAAGTGGTAAAAAATGCACAACCTCGTGAATTCGTTTTAGGTGGGAGGAAGAAGGAGAGTGAATAGGTTGAGAAAATTTACTGTCTAGACGCATGAGGGTTTGTTTGTTATGTAATTTATTACACTAAGTTGAATGAAACCAAACGCTTCCCTTAAGGACTTGTGTTTTGTTTCATTCAATTCAGTCAAAAGGTTTAAGAGTTTCATGAAAAAAAGTTTCAAAACACTTACTAACTTAAACCCGATTTCGAAATAGAATAACTTTTAATTAAACCCGATTCTATCCACTAGCTTTGTTATTATGTAATTTTTGTTATGCAATTTGTTTGTTTGTTTGTTTTTGTTGGAATTTGTTTGTTATGTAATTTTTTACACTTAATTGATTGAAACCAAACACGTCCTTAAAGGACTTGTGTTTTGCTTCATTTAATTCAGTCAAAAGTTTATTCTATCCACTAGCTTTGTTATTATGTAATTTTTGTAATGTAATTTGTTTGTTTGTTTGTTTTTCGTTGGAATTTGCTTGTTATGTAATTTTTTACACTTAATTGATTGAAACCAAACACTTACTTAAAGGACTCGTGTTTTGTTTCATTCAATTCAGTCAAAAGTTTTCAGAGTTTTACGAAAAAAAAATTTCAAAGCACTTACTAACTGAAACCTGATTTTGAACTAAACTAACTTTTAATTAAACCCGATTCTATCCACTAGCTTTGTTATTATGTAATTTTTGTTATGTAATTTGTTTGTTTGTTTTTTGTTGGAATTTGTTTGTTATGTAATTTTTTACACTTAATTGATTGAAACCAAACGCGTCCGCAAAGGACTTGTGTTTTGTTTCATTCAATTCAGTCAAAAGTTTTCAGAGTTTCATGAAAAAAAAATTCAAAACATTTACTAACTGAAACCTGATTTTGAACTAAACTTACTTTTAATTAAACCCGATTCTATCCACTAGCTTTGTTATTATGTAATTTTTGTTATGTAATTTGTTTGTTTGTTTTTTGTTGGAATTTGTTTGTTATGTAATTTTTTACACTTAATTGATTGAAACCAAACGCGTCCTTAAAGGACTTGTGTTTTGTTTCATTCAGTTCAGTCAAAAGTTTTAAGAGTTTCATGAAAAAAAGTTTCAAAACACTTATTAATTTAAACCTGATTTCGAACTAAACTAACTCTTTTTAATTAAACCCGATTCTATCCACTAGCTTTGTTATTATGTAATTTGTTTGTTTGTCTGTTTTTTGTAGGAATTTGTTTGTCATGTAATTTTTTACACTTAATTGATTGAAACCAAACGCGTCCTTAAAGAACTTGTGTTTTGTTGCATTCAATTCAGTCAAAAGTTTTAAGAGTTTTATGAAAAAAAGATTCAAAACACTTACTAACTTTAACCTGATTTCGAACTAAACTAACTTTTAATTAAGCACGATTCTATCCGCTACTTTTTTCAAGTAACTGTATTTAAAGTTTAATGTATATAAACTTTAAACATTTCAAGCGAAAATGAGGGCGAAGATCTGACGATATAGAATTTTTGAACGTACCTAGGTGTAGGAAAATCAGATTTCTAAGGTAATTCATACGACATCGTTCATTGTGCAGTATATTGTTACATACCTCCTAGATACTAGATATATGTAAATGTATAAAGCTTTAAAAATCAATTAATAAAAATCAATTAAATCAATTTTATCAATTCAATCAAATCAATTTAATCAATTTTAAAAATCAAATACATATTTCATAGAAAGTGTTTCACTCTTATTATTTGTTTTCTAAAATTCAAAAATATGCAGCAAAAAAGGCTGCGCTAATATAGTAAAAATTGCAAAAATGAAAAAGTTAATTCCTTCGAATTTTTTCTGATCTTTTTTAATTTAATGTGATTTCTTTAGAGTTTCAATGCTCTTCAGGAAATTACATAGGTTCTTTGATGTGAACAAGAATATAATTGGATTTGTTTCTTTTTATTGTTAAAGAATTCAAACATACGTTTCAATAAAAAATAAGAATGCTTAATTTATATAGTTCCACGGGTTTTCTGAACGACTGATATCGATTTTTATTTGTGCATTTGCGAAAATTGTAAAATAAAAAAATATATCTTTTCACATTCCTACAATTGTTTTTAAAGAAGATAAATTTAAATATTCTTTTGAGAGATTCTTTTAGATGTACAAATTATATGTTGGTTGAAACTAAATTAGTATTTCAAACAAGTGAACAGACGGTTTTTATCCTTAAAAAAGAAAAAAAAATTACATTTCAAATTTTAATTATGAATTGATATAGAATTGAACAACCAATTATTAAATAAAATACAACTAGTGAATACAGAATATATTATTAATATATCTTTTAATTTAATATATATTTTATTTTTATATATAGGGGAGAGGAGGCACTTTTGAGCATTTGATATTTTTCCTGGAATTATAAATACTGTTTAGATATAGATGAGAAGCAATAATTGTAAAGTTTGGTTACTTTAAAACAAAGTTGCATGCTTACAGTTAAAATTTATATTTTAAAATAAGCAGAGTTTGATATCAAACCTTTACAGTAAGAGAAAGTTTGATTTTAGAATGCATTTTTAATGTGTCAAAAAGTAGTTATTGAATGATTTTTACACTGCAAAATATCTACAAATATGTTTTCAAATCTGTTACTTAAAATGTTTTCATGCCTGCAAAATGCAGAAAATATGTCCTAATGTGAGATGGCATCAACATAGTATCAAAACTTATTAAATACATAAGCTCTAATACTTAGATTAGCTCTAATTGTTGAATAAGCTCTATTTGTTAGATTACAATTTTAAAAAAAATACTGTATCTCAGCACCAAAAGTAAAGCAACTACTTTACACTGAAGNAAGGACTTGTGTTTTGTTTCATTCAATTCAGTCAAAAGGTTTAAGAGTTTCATGAAAAAAAGTTTCAAAACACTTACTAACTTAAACCCGATTTCGAACTAAACTAACTTTTAATTAAACCCGATTCTATCCACTAGCTTTGTTATTATGTAATTTTTGTTATGTAAATTTTTTTTTGTTGGAATTTGTTTGTTATGTAATTTTTTACATTTAATTGATTGAAACCAAACACGTCCTTA
The DNA here is from genome assembly GCF_043381705.1 of Parasteatoda tepidariorum. NCBI lineage: Eukaryota > Metazoa > Arthropoda > Arachnida > Araneae > Theridiidae > Parasteatoda > Parasteatoda tepidariorum. The sequence goes on along the minus strand of NC_092213.1, from coordinate 52,805,327 downwards.
AAGGACTTGTGTTTTGCTTCATTTAATTCAGTCAAAAGTTTATTCTATCCACTAGCTTTGTTATTATGTAATTTTTGTAATGTAATTTGTTTGTTTGTTTGTTTTTCGTTGAAATTTGCTTGTTATGTAATTTTTTACACTTAATTGATTGAAACCAAACACTTCCTTAAAGGACTTGTGTTTTGTTTCATTCAATTCAGTCAAAAGTTTTAAGAGTTTTATGAAAAAAGTTTCAAAACACTTACTAACTTAAACCTGATTTCGAACTAAATTAACTTTTAATTAAACCCGATTCTACCCATTACTTTTTTCAAGTAACTTTATTTAAAGTTTAATGCATATAAACTTTAAACATTTTCAGCGAAAAAGAGGACGAAGATCTGGCGATATAGAATTTTTGAACGTACCTAGGTTTAGGAAAAGCAGAATTCTAAGGTAATTCACATAACATCATTGATTGTGCAGTATATAATATATCGTTACATACCTCCTAGATACTAGATATATGTAAATGCATACAGCTTCAAAAATCAATTAAAACAAATGCAAATTTCTTAGAAAGTATTTCATTCTTATTATTTGTTTTATAAAATTCAAAAATAAGCAGCAAAAAAGGTTACGCTAATATAGTAAAAATTGCAAAAATGAAAAAGTTAATTCCTTCAAATTTTTTCTGATCTTTTTTAATTAAATGTGATTTCTTTTGAGTTTCAATATTCTTCAGGAAATTACATAGGTTCTTTGATGTTAGCAAGAATCTAATTGGATTTGTTTCTTTTTATTGTTAAAAAATTCAAACACACGTTTCAATAAAAAATAAGAATGCTTAATTTATATAGTTCTATGGGTCTTCTGAATGACTGATATTGATTTTTATTTGTGCATTTGCGAAAATAATAAAATGAAAAAAATACCTTTTCACATTCCTACAATTGTTTTTAAAGAAGATGAATTTAAATATTCTTTTGAGAGATTCTTTTAGTTCTTTTAGATGAGTAAATTATATGTTGGTTAAAACTAAATTAGTATTTCAAAGAAGTGAACAGACGGTTTTTATCTTTAAGAAAAGAAAAAAAAATGAAATTTCAAATTTTAATTATGAATTGACATAGTATTGAAAAACCAATTATTAAATAAAATACAACTAGTGAATACAGCAGATATTATTAATATATCTTTTAATTTAATATATATTTTATTTTTATATATAGGGGAGAGGAGGCACTTTTGAGTATTTGATATTTTTCTTGGAATTATAAATACCGTTTAGATATAGATGAGAAACAATAACTGTAAAGTTTGGTTATTTTAAAAGAAATTTGCATGCTTACAGTTATAATGTTATATTTTAAAATAAGCAGAATTTTATATCAAACCTTTACAGTACAGGAAGGTTTGGTTTTAGAAAGTATTTTTAAAGTGTATAAAAGTAGTTGTTGAATGATGTTTACACTGCAAAATATCTCAAATATGTTTTCAAATCTGTTACTTAAAGTGTTTACATACCTGAAAAATGCAGAAAATATGTCCCAATGTGAGATAGCACCAACATTGTATGAACACATATTAAATACATAAGTTCTAATATTTAGATTAGCTCTAATTGCTAAATAAGCTCAATTTGTTAGATTACAGTTTTAAAACTAATAGTGTAGCTCAACACCAAAAGTAAGGCAACTATTTTATACTAAATTGATGTAGTAAAACATGATACATAACTCTTGGATTAAGATGCTTACATCTTGGACCAAGATGGTTACATTAGTGTATCTCAACACCGAAAGTGTAGCAACTATTCTACACAAAAGTGCTGTGGAGAAACACGATACATAACTTTTGGATCAAGATGTTTCCTTACACCACGAAGGTTCTTTTACACGATGCAAAGTTAAATTTATAGTTGCAGTAAGATATGATACACATAAGAATTAGGAAAATTATTTTTACGATACAATATAAATAAAGAATGTATTTGTAAGAATATACGAATAAATGAATGTCACGGATAGAATAATAATATGAATTCAAACTAAACTGAACAAACCGAACCAGATAGAAAATACATGCTATGAATTTATTTAATGAAATAGACAGATTTATTTTAATCTTCGTAAGAGAAAATAATTGTCAACTAAAAACACACATGCCTTTTTGTGACAGTTTACTTACTGTTTCTATGAAAAGTTCAGCACCGAGAGTGGCGAAATCTAACTTTCATATTCTTTGCTTGGCTTTAAACGATCTTCCCTTGTCATTGGATGGTTTCCACGCGTATGCCAAAATTAAATCCTGAATGGAGTGAATGCACATGAGCTTGGTGCGTAATACATGCATATGGCTTCATAAATTATTGTTTTTAATATTTAACTTTACTCTTCAAAGTGTGTATTAACTCTCGATTTGGTATTAATTTGAAGTATATATTCATTCACACAATTTGTGGAGTTTTTCAGCACCAAATGCGGACACGCACCAAAACACTGTTAGTGTTCACAAATCAGCCAATTGGTCTAATTATGCATTCACATCAAAAAACTTTGTATCACAATTTGTATAATACTGAAATATCTGAATTTGAATGGATACAACATAGTTCTCTATAAAAGACTATCTTATCTTAAACCAATAAATAAATAAATAAATATATGATGGAAATGTAATTAGTAAGAATCAAGATGACGAACATCATGAAATAATTTTATTTTTATTAAAATTCGTATTAAGAAAATATGATTTCCTAATTTTATTTTGTTAAGTTTTTGAAAATATCGCTAGGAAACTACCTTAATTCAACAAATCTAGAGAAAAGCAACAATCTGTTTTCATTCAGTGCTTTAATTCTAATTTAAATTGTCTTGAATTTTGTCATTCGTATTTAACAACTTTAAACGTAATTTTTGTACATTCACAGCTTACTATATAGTTCTCAATAAAAGACTTGTTTAAATCCTTCCAACTTGCTCAAATATTCCCCCTGTAGAATAACTGAACAAATTAAATTCTTTCCTGCTAATAGAGACTACAACCAATATTGTTATTCGATATTTTAATGCAAAATCAAACAAGTAAATACGGCTGACACTGTTACTATGTACTCATTAAATATTCTGAAAAGCGTTGCTGATATATTAAAATGCAAAATATAGTACACGTACGTATCGTATTTTAATCTTTTATGTAAAATCTTTCAATAGATCAGTGTTTTAAAGTTGTTCAAATTCGTGGGTTGCAATTGTTCTGCTGCAATCTCTTCAGCAATGTGAGACACTTAATTTATGTAAATAAATTAAACTACTATTTCTAATTCAAGAACATTTTTATAAAAAAACATAATGTCTGTATTCAAGAGATTTCTAACTTATATTATGATTCTAATTGTTACGTGTATCTAACATGCAATGAAGGTATGAAATTTATTTAAGCAAATTTTAAGATAATATTTTAGGATGAAATTAATAATAAGTCAAAATGGAAAAGCGCTAAAAGTAGCGAAAACAAAATTTGTAAACAATTTAAATAAAAAGTTAGAAATTAAAAATAAGCGAATTGAAGTTTTAAAGAAAAGTATGTTAGCAAAAAGAGCACTTCATCAAGGGACACACTGTCTGTTAACACACAGGAGCCTTTCTGTAGTCAGTATGTCCCTTGAAGAAGAGCTGCTTTTGCCAACATACATATCTTTGAAATTTAGTTTTGCTTATTTTTGGTTTAGAAATTTTTATTTAAACTATATATCAAACATGTTTATCAAACAGTTATTTTTTAAAAATATTAAAATGTTTCTTATTTTCAGATATTATAAACTTTAAACCACACCGAAAAAATTCTGATAAATTTAACGTACTGTATGGTATTGACATTTCTGGTAAAAAAATATCTGGTACAATGTAAGAAATGCTAGATTAAAATAAGATTTAAAGTTACCGCACTTTGGGGACTTCATCCGCAAAATTCATTTTACGGTAAAATCAATTTGTACTGTAATATTCGTTTTTACCTTAATACCCATTTTTGCAGCAAAACATTATACCGCAAATTTACAGTAATATTCATTTAATTAGAGTGATTCAGTGACTTTATGGTAATTTCAACTGTAAAAATAAGGGTGCATTAGATTTTTTGTTCCAAAACATGTTCCCGTAAAAGTGGATAGTACTACCTTCTGAGTGGCGGCAAAAGTACCCACCCTCTGAGAGGTGGTACTTTTTAACTTAATTTGATTCGAAATTTTTTACGGTGTATTCAGAACCAAAATATATGGTAATTAAATCTTTCATTTGGTAATTTTTCGTTGATATGCGAACGGTTTACCAGAAATTACGGTTTTCAAAATTATAGTTCTTATTACCACACACTTAATAAAAAACATAAAACCTAATGGTGAATTTAATTAAATAAATGGTTTTTATTCCATGATGATCAAGTTACCAAATATTACTGAGTTCACCAAATTTTATTACTAATTATGTAACTATATTTTATTGTTAATTATACCAAAATCTTTACCAAAGCACTTCCGTGAAAATAATGAGTTTTTTGTGTTAACATAAAAACTGTTAATTTTACTGTAATTACTGTAAACGGTTAATTTTGTGCGGTTACTTTTACTGCATTCTGGTAGTTATGACCATACTTTCGATCTCAAAGTAGAAACATTTCAACAGAACTATTTCAATAATTATTTGCAAAAAGGCTAAAACTGCAGTTAATACATTTTGCTAAAAATATTTCGATCATAAATCGCAAAAAATGAAATTTTCCCTTAGATTTAATTTTACCTTAACTAAAAACCAGTTCCAGAAACGTTATCTTATAAATAAATTTTATCACATTCAACGAAACATAATAAGTTTATGTACGAAGCATATCTAAAAAAATAAATAAGTCTGAGTAAATAGATTTTTCATCATAAAAAAATTAATTTATTCTACAAAAAAAAGGATCTTAAAGCAGTTACCGAAGCTCTGGTTTGTTTACCTTTAAAGGCGTAGATAAAAAAAAACATAAGAGCCATTTTGTTTCTGATTTAAAATGTAAAGAAAAAATGCCGCACGTTTCCCGTTAAGAATTACGAAAATTGCTTTCCAAAACATGTTTTGAATACCTAATAAGTATAAAACTGGATATCGACTCTTACTTTTTAAATTCTTTTTAAAATTTATTTTTTGGTAATCCATCACTTCAAAGAATATAAAAGATGAGCATTTTTTGTTCCTGCAAAGGCAGAAAATTTAATAAAATGGTTATGTTTCGTATTTATCATTATGTATTCTTCATTTTCTTTGCAAGCTTTACATTTCATAAATCAGCAAAAATGGCATCTTCAATTTTAATATTTACGATATATTTTTTGATAATGTTAAAATATTTTCGTTTGAATATCATGTAAAGATAAAATAAATAGAAAATTTATAAATTTAAGAAATAAAAATTGTATAATAGAAAACCATTTTTTAACGCTGCCCAAACTTTATATAAATTATAATTACTTGCGAAACATTATAAATACATATTATATTAATAAATAAAACATACATATAGTGGAAATTTTAAATAAATAATCTCAAAAAACCATAACGGGAAGATTTACTTGGTCATATGAGACTTCATTTGCTTTAAAATATGAAAAGATGGTAATAAATTTCGACATGTTTTGAGCTGAAAATAGGCCCCGTTCTCCAAACCCCAGTGTTTTTAAATGTTCGGTAAATGCCGAAATTTTTTATTTTCTTCATTTTCTTTAAATGAAGGTTCATATCAAATATAGGAAAAATGTTTCTTACATGAAGCAAAATTTTATTGGTTTAAACTAGAACATAATAAAGACAATGATTTTTACTAATATTAATTCTAGTGGCCAGGTGCCCGATGAAAATTATAGATTAGCCAAATTTGAAAAATGTATAAAGATGTTCCATACAATGCAATAGTACAAACATATCATCAAAGTATAATAAATGCATACGTTCTAACTGACAGAATAGCTCTTATTGTTGGATAAGCTCCAGTTGTTAGACTTCACCATTAAAATGGTGACACCACATCCAAGCAAAAAATGGTGACAATTACTTTACCCCAAGGAAGCGCAGTGAAACGCCATGTACAGTATTTGGACAGAGTGCTTCACTGCACTAATGTTCTTTTAAAATTACTTGGCTTAAAGAAGTCACCCCTTTTTTGTAATTCATTAATACTGAGCCGCAGTGGCTCAAGGGATAGAGCGTCCGTCTTACAATGAGGTGAACTGGGTTCGAATACCAGTGATGGCTGGTCGATATGAATTCCGCATTCGGCTCACACTGTGGACAGTGCTGAAATGAAATATCCTCAGTGGTAGACGGATCATGGATTATAGTCCCTTTGCCGTAAGGCTAACGGTGGCAGATTTTCTTGGTTTTCCTCTCCATGTAACGCAAATGCGGGTTATCTCCATCAAAAAGTCCTCCACGGAGGCAAATTTCTTCCAATACGTGATCCAAAAGTTCCATTGTCTTCTGGATTAGGTTCAAAATTACAAGGCTACGTAGTTGAACCATAATAGTCGTAAATCCAAAAATTTGGTCGGTTATTCAACAATGGTTTTAATTTAAAATAAAAAATATTTCTGAACGTTCATTAATGCTAAAATTTATAAATAAAGCAAAATAATACAGATACAAGAGTAAGTAATGTTATTTGTCCCAGAAAGTATCACTAACAGTTCGTTAACAGTTAAAGAGTCATAGAAAATCATTTACAGTTTACGGGACAATATTTGAAGAAGGAACATGGACTTGTCTATTTAAAATCCGTGTAATGTCATTTTTTATACATTTGAAATTTACAATATGATCTTTTTCTTTTGAATTTAAGATCGTGTCCTTTTTTATAATTGCTCATTTTTTCATAAATTTTAGAAAGTTGATATAATTCTTAAATTCTTATCCTGCTTTTACTATAATTTTTCAAAAATCCACTTTTTATAATACGACTACAAGCTTACATGCTTTCAACCCACTGGTGGTTTAGCCAATGAGAACAGAATCTCACAGAATCTTAAGACGAATTCGAATTAGGCCTAGCAGAACGGAAGGAGTTAGAAAGTATACATTGATAAAATTAATTAATAAAGTTCCCAGAGGTTTAAAAAATATGCAATTATCCATCTTGCACAACTCTAAAAATATGCATCTTTAGCGATGAACTTTTGTTTCTGTTGATGAATATCAGCGTGGAAAATAGCAACGAACTCTCGATAGTTCATTCCAGATTGCAAATAAACTACTCATACTCTACTAAGCATTTTTTGATGTTGTATGCAATTATTGGTGTTTTCGGAAGTTGAAATAATTCTCGAATGGTGAAAAATCGTAAACGTTAGGGGTGAGATTATTCAATTTTAAGTGTTTAGATTTAAATTCCACCCTTTAACTAGTGTATAAACATTCTATTTTGTGCTTCTTCGAATAATTTTTAGTTTTTCAATATTCTATTCAGAGAGGCCTTCCACCACAGTTTTTAGTTTGTATGGTAAAGAAAATTTTTTCACAATAAGGAATATGGAAAGAATCCATATATTGTAGGCTAAATATGTTTAAAATAAGACAGAAGAAAAAAGTTTGCAAACTTGTAATAAAAGTCTTAGATTAACATGGCGTAGAAAAAAGTGAGAAGTGAGACCGATGAGGACGATTAATAGAGTGAATCGCAACAAAGAATTTCTCGGAAGCACCTTTGTGCGGAGAAGTTGCCCATTTTACTATTTTTAATTTATAACAGTCGTTGAACGGAAGACTCAATTTTGAATTTATTGCTACCATTGTCCAATTCTGTATCCTTATAATTTCGAACCCAATTCAGAAGACAAGAGAACTCCTGGATCAAGTATTGGTCGAAATTTGCCTTCATGGAGGACTTTTCGTTGGAACTCAACCGCATTTGCGTTCCATGGAGAAGAAAATCACGATAACTTCTCAACATTACCCTAACTGCAGAGACACTCTAACCTATAATCCGTCTACCACTGAGGATATTTTACGTCAGCACTGTGATCGATGCGAGCTGTTTGAGGAACATGAATAACTTTCGATTTCATGATCAGATTTTGACATACTAGGGCTCAATCTTAAGAGTTCAAGTGGGTTACTTCAAATATGCTAATTAGTTTGGGTAGACGATTTTTTATGTTACTAAACGAGATGCAAAAACATATGTTCGTTGAATAAACTTATATTTTTTGGATGGATTAGGATTTTTGATCCCCAAAATGCAATAGGGTGGTCGCAAACAAGAAGGATATGGTTCTAAAAGTTTGTTCGGATGAGAGGTCGAAAGTTTGGAACCACTTAATGTTAATTTTATTTTTTTGCATATTTTGTTATTAATCGAGAAATTTTCTAGGGAAATGGAGATATCTTTGAACACATTCCTAAAATTCTAAAATTCTAAAGAGAATTAGATGCCAAAAGTAATTTTCTGAATGAATATTTATTATTTTTATTATTATTTTAGTTTAGTAATAGTCAGAAACATTTTTAATTGTAAGCTATGCAAATCTCACATAATTTTAAAGAATGTAATTTTACAAGTCAAAATTTTAATCATGAATAAATGAATTTTAAATATACTTTTCTTTGAGTTGTAGAACTTTGTAATTTCCTACTACAAAATCAATGATCCAGAACCTTAATCATCGCATTTTATTCTATCTAACATAAACATACTTTCGTATAAAAATTCAGTTAATCTAAGGAAAAAACTAATCTCAGGAAAACTAATCTAAAGTCTAAGGAATATTTGATAAACCTCATAATAACATAAACTCAAACTATTTTTAATTCTGAATTTAAATTTCTATTTGTTTAGAAATAAATGCAAATACATTATTTTATACCTCATTAAAACTAAGCAATTAGTTTCAGAAATTTAAAAGTATTTTAAATTTGAAAAGAAATCATTAAATGGTTAAATCTTGCTACATTATTAATTTGAAGGTATTTTAAACAAATATTAACAGTTATTTTTTTACAGTTTATAGATAGTTACAAGAATCCCAGTTTTTAAATAATCATAACAGAGAAGTAATGATGGTATTTAAATATTATTTCTATTGAAGTTTTAATTCTTATTAAGTATTTCGGATTAACTTTTGTTTGTGCTAAGTAACCGAAAGTTGAGCATCGAACATTTCTAAATTACTTTAAATAATTTTAATGAATCTAACGAGGAATTCATACTGTTCTTTTTTGAATAATTTTTACATACATGTTTAAAATACACTCAGTGTCAGTTTTATTTAAAATGCATATATATTGGAAAATATAATAATTTATGCCTACTTAAAATATTTAAGCAACACAAACTGTTACGTTTTGAGAGATTCATTACTTAAAACGTCAGTGTACATATATATACAGTTTATAACAAAAAAATCGACGCACCAAGAAGCAATCATCCGATTGCTTTGAAATTTCGTATGCATGAATGTTTTGGCTCGATCAGGCTGGAATGATGCCCACTGGGGACGTATAGTCTTTAGCAACGAATCCCGCTTCCAACTGTGTCCTGACGATCATCGAAGACGTGTTTGGAGACGCACAGGGCAGAGCAGGGATCTTGCCTTCATTATTGCACGCCACACCGGCCCTCAACAAGGCATTATCGTCTGGGGTGCAATTTCCTTTGACAGCCGGACCCCTTTGGTCGTCATTAGAGGTACACTTACTGCACAGCGGTACGTCGACGACATCCTAAGGCCTGTTTTGCTACCGTTCCTTTCGCAGCGTCCTGGGCTGGTTTTTCAGCAGGACAATGCCAGACCACATACGGCACGTGTTGCTATAAACTGTCTGCAGGCTTGTAAATCTCTTCCTTAGCCTGCCAGATCACCAGATCTCTCTCCCATCGAGCATGTTTGGGATATGATGGGAAGGCGATTGCATCTGGCTCGGAATATTGATGACCTCGCTCGACAATTGGATCGAATTTGGCAGGAAATACCGCAAGAGACCATCCGGGAGATTTTTCGGTCTATGCCACGCCGTGTGGCAGCTTGTATCCAGGCTAGAGGCTGGTCAACACCTTATTGAACTTGTTACTGTAACTCTGCAATAAATTATTCAATTGTTCTGAAATTTTAATCATTTACTATTCTGTACATTTTCGTCCTATCCACCAATTTTCGTTTCAATCGGACAA
>NC_092213.1:52784684-52794949 GCF_043381705.1 Parasteatoda tepidariorum | reverse complement strand
TATATATATATTATAAAACCTAGAGAAACTACACACTGTTTACTAATGACATTTCTAATAAAAACAGGTCCGCAATGGACTGATCGTAAAGACCCGGCTCCCAGTAGAACACCGAAGTCAAGCATTACTGACTGCGGTCACTAAGCGGGTGGCTCACCACTTTGATCAGTCTGCGTAGGGACCGAGGGTGCTCGGTATCTGTCCTCGTTAAATTGTTCTACCGCAAAGTGCCGGCATTCACGTGTAAGTCGTCGAACTACCAGAGCAGGAGAGCCAATCCCTCTACAGAGTATCAAAATAGCGATGACGCTTCTTCGGATTACACTGAGGAATGTTTCCCAGACCGTCGCCAATAGCCCATTGTGCAGCCCTAGTGCAACGTAAATGAAATACTTACCTATCTAGTAAAAACAACATAAATTTGGTCAATAAAACCAAAATATATGGTTGTTCAATCTTTCCTTTGATAATTTTTCCATTAATATGAAAATGGTGTACCTTATATTCTGGTCCCCAAAATTCCGCTTCTTATTACCACACATTTTGCAAAAATACAAAACTGAAAAGAACATTTGCAGAATAAACGTTTTTAATGCTATGTTTTATGGTATCGTGATAAAATTACTAAAATTTAAAACATTTAAAAAGACATAAAACTATATTTAATTGTTAATTTTACCAAAATCAATACCAAAGTGCTTCAGAAAAAATTACTGACATTGTTGTTACCATAGAGACAGAAGCATGGTAAATTTAATTATTTTTTAGATCTTTTAACCATTCTTTTCTCAGTGTAAAATTACGAATATACCAGTTTCATACTAACTAATAACTAATAGAATTACAATTTAAAAGTATACATGAAAATTGCAACTTAATAATGCTTACTCAAGTTTAAAATTTAGACACTTAGGGAAATATTCCTTGATCTTATCGATTGCGTTAATGTACCTGTATGTTATGTTTATACACCACAGCTAACAAAAAAAAATTATAGAATTTTTTTTAGAAGACTTAAATTTGTGAATTTCATTTCATTCATTTCGTTTTATTCCATAAAATCGCATACAAAAGGAAAAGCTTATTTTATTTCTCTTTCTTTATTATTTTTTTTCATATCAGAATTTCTTTTTAATACATTCTGAAGAAAACGAATAATACTAAGAACATATAAAAATTTATCAGTATGAGATTTATAAAAGGTTTTAAAATAGCGATTTTTTTATCCATTTTTGTTGGAGAATCAATGGATTTTTTCCTCATTATGCCTTTAACTGCATTACATTTATTTCGATGAGGAAACATGATGGCTATTGTAAGCTCTCTTCAGTTTCTTAATCCTTCCTTTTCAAGTTGAAGAAAACCACGCTATTGTTAAAGTATAAGTTATTATACTTTGGAATCATTAAGAGAATTTTTTTTATATAAATCAGCTTTTTTACTATCCATATTAAATATCGATTAATTAAATTATAGGTCTTTCAAAATTGTGTTTTTTAGGAACTTAGTTGAACAATCGTTATATAATACCCCAGTTTTCAATGAAAACCAATATTCTTTATAAAAATTTAAAGTGTTTTTGAGGTTTATTTGAGGTTGTTTTGAAATGATAAGGTTGATTTGACTTTTATTTGACTTCAAAAACAACGTATAAAAATAAACCTCCCGAGATTTATAATCAAGGTGTATGAAGTTGTTTTATTCTCTCTTATAGAGTATAGTTGATAGTTCACTATTGCATGCAAAGGAATATGTTGAAATATACCTTAGAGCAGACAGCTTAGAGAGATTGTTTCTGAGGTGTGCTAGCTATTTTTTCTATACTTTATGCAAATAAATATATATAAGGAGTGAATATTTTTTCCCGATTTCAACTGAAAGTATTAAAGGACAAATAAAATAAAGAATAAATTTGCTCCATTTTAAATAACAAATAATAATAACAAATATAATTTCAAATAATATTAAGCAAGAAATAACAAGAACAAGTACAAATCAATAACAAGAAAGAACGAGAACAAATACTATTAAAGAACAATAAAACAAATAATTCTTCTAATAAATGAAATTCTGTTTGAATCTTTGAATCAATGCTATTGAAAAAAGTGCTGTTTTCCTGTACTGAAGTAATCACAATCGCTGAAATAATATTTCGATTTGATAACTTGGTTCATTTTTTCAGCATTTTTTCGATTTGATAACTTGGTAGAGATTGTTTTAATTAAGCTAATTAGTGTAAAGATTATTATAAATTAGTAGACTGTAGCATTTATGGTGCACTAGAGAAGCACAATGGGCTATTGGCGATGGTCGAGGAAACATCCCAGAGTATGATCCGAAGACATGCCATCAGAATTTTAATCCTTTGCGGAAGGGAAGGCACCACTTTTTCGGTAACAAGAGGAGCTGCGCACGAAGACGAATCAATTTTGGTAGAGCAGTTTAACAAGGATCAATACTGCACACCCTCAGTTCATTTGCAGGATGATCAACGTGGTCACCTACCCGCACAATGACTGCAGCCAGTGATGCTTGATTTCGGTGATCTGCTGAGAATTGTGGGTTAAAATCAGTCCACTACGATATTTCATTATAAAAGAATTGTTTCAATTATACTTAAAATGAGCAGTAGACTATAGACAATAGGCTGTAGACAATAGACAATACACTATTGACATTATACTACTGACAAAATACTATAGACAATATACTACAGACAATATATAGACAATATACTTTAGACAATATACTACAGACAATATACTATAGAAAATAGACTATAGACTGCAGAATATATGTAATAGAATATAGACAATAGAATATAGACAAGAGACTAGACTACAGTAAAGTAATAACAGTTAAACCTCTCAGCATAAAAATGTAAAAAAAAATTGTTTTTACATTTCAATGAAATCGGTTGGTCTACTTTTAATTAACTACATGTTCAATATTTCAATTTACTAAACCTTTTTACTTTTCTTCTTTTTCAGCTGCACTACAGTCTACTGCATACCAAGATCGTCTAAAGAATCTTCCTCCCATGAATATTATTAGGCATTATGATTTGTCAACGATTGATTTGTAATTCCTTTTAAATGCCTTATATCTTGGTTTCTTGTACACTTGCAAAAGCCGTCTTTTTATTATGGTTTAAGATGTCACATCAGAAAATCTGCCTAATCCACCGAATACGATAACGTTTGATAATTTGGGCAGTATTAGGCTTTTGTATTTTCCTTGAAATATTTTCTGAAAACAAAGGAAAAAGACATATATTGTTTCCTTTGATGGGATCAAATATTTTCACAAGTATTTTGCAATTAAATCAGAAACATTTATTTTTTTAACTAAATACAAGATTTAATTCCGTAAATAATTCTTATACTTTTTGCATTTTATTAATGTATCATCATGGTTAACAAAATACCTTATAATAAATGCATAAAAACTTTTTAAAACTTTGTAAAGTAGGTAAAATTGTAAAAATTGTTCTACCTATAGCACAATACTTGATATAATACCTATTGAAACTTAAAGCCTGTGCTAATTTGAATTTTAAGGAGTTGGAATTCATACTTTGGCTTTACAATTAGAAGGCGAAAGCTTACACGCATATTAAATCTTTAAATTAAAGGAGATCTTCTATAATTCCATTAGACATATATATNACAGCTTAGAGAGATTGTTTCTGAGGTGTGAATGTTATTTTTTCTATACTTTATGCAAATAAATATATATAAGGAGTGAATATTATGTCCCGATTTCAACTGAAAGTATTAAAGGACAAATAAAATAAAGAATAAATTTGTTCTATTTTAAATAAAAGTACAAATAATATTAAAGCAGCAGGAAATAACAAGAACAAGTACAAATCAATAACAAGAAAGAACAGGAACAAATACTATTAAAGAACAATAAAACAAATAATTCTTGTAATAAATGAAATTCTGTTTGAATCTTTGAATCAATGCTATTGAAAAAAAAGTGTTGTTTTCCTATACTGAAGCAATCACAATCGCTGAAATAATATTTCGATTTGATAACTTGGTTCATTTTTTCAACATTTTTTTTATATGATAACTTGGTAGAGATTGTTTTAATTAAGTTAATTAGCGTAAAGATTATTATAAATTAGTAGCTGTAGCATTTATGGTGCACAAGAGAAGCACAATGGGCTATTGGCGATGGCCGAGGAAACATCCCTGAGTATGATCCGAAGACATGCCATCAGAATTTTAATCTTTTGCGGAAGGGAAGGCACCTCTACTTCGGTAACATGAGGAGCTACGCACGAAGTCGAATCCATTTTGGTAGAGCAGTTTAACTAGGACCAATACTGCACACCCTTAGTCCATTTGCTGGATGATCAACGTGGTCACCCGCACAATGACAGCAGCCAGTGATGCTTGACTTCAGTTATCTGCTGAGAATTGTGTCTTAAAATCAGTCCACTACGGTATTTCATTGCAAAAGAATTGTTTCAATTATACTTAAAATGAACAATAGACTATAGACAACATGCTATAGACAAAAAACAATACACTATTGACATTATACTATAGACAATATACTATAGACAATATACTATAGACAATATACTACAGACAATATACTATATACAATAGACTATAGACTGTAGAATACAGACAATAGACAATATAGACAAGAGACTAGACTACAGCAAAGTAATAACAGTTAATCCTCTCAGCATAAAAATGTTTAAAAAAATGTGTTTTTACATTTCAATGAATTCGGTTGGTCTACTTTTAATTAATTACATGTTCAATATTTCAATTTAATAAACCTTTTTGCATTTCTTCTTTTTCAGATGCACTACAGTCTACTGCATACCAAGATGGCCTAAAGAATCTTTCTCCCATGAAAATTATTAGACATTATAATTCGCCAACGATTGATTTGTAATTCCTTTTAAATGCCTCATATCTTGGTTTCCTGTACGCTTGCAGAAGCCATCTTTTTATTATAGTTTGAGATTTCACATCCGAAAATCTGCCTAATCCACCAAATACGATAACGTTTGACAATTCGGACAATATTAGGCTTTCGTATTTTCTTTTAACAATTTTCTTAAAGAAAGAGAAAAAAACATTTATTATTTCCTTAGGAGGGGCCAAATGTTTTCACTAGTATTTTTTAATTAAATCGGAAACATTTATTTCTTTAATTAAATAAAAGATTTAATTCCGTAAATAATTCTTATACTTATTGAGTTTTGTTAATGCATCATCATCATGATTAACAAAATACCTTATAATATGCATAAAAGCTTTTTAAGACTTTGTAAAGTAGTTAAAATTCTAAAAATGGCTTTACCTATAACATAATACTTGATATAATACCTATTGAAACTTGAAGCCTGTACTAATTAAAAAAGATCTATAATTTCATTAGACTAGTGCTTTATTTTATATATATATATATATATATATATATGTATANTATATATATATATACTGACGTTTTAAATAATGAATCTCTCAAAAAATAAAAGTTTGTTTAAAGTAGGTATTAGTAATTATATTTTCCAATATCCGGGTTATGTAGCGGATATATATGTTACCGGCAAAGTATGAAATCCGGTATTATATAGAATGCCTAGGCATTGTATATAATGCCTAAAACTAGCCGGCAAAGTAGAAAATGATTAATATTTCGCACATTGCCTGGGCATTCGATAGAATGCCAAATGCTACTTAGGCAAAGTATGAAATAAACGTCCTAATGTGGTTATTATGTAAATGATGTGCATGTTACTGTGAATGACCGAAATCGGAGGCTGTTGACTTTCACCGGTGAATGTTGACAAATATTTATTGCATCCGATTTGATATTAATTTATTCGTGGATATAATTGCATTTATTCGATATTTTAATACTTACTGACGATAGATTAAAAGTCAGTGTTTGGAGTATCGGGCAAATATATACTTGGCGATGGCACTTGACCTTAAAAAAACATCAGTGTTCGGTATACCGGACAAATGTATACCGGGCAACGGTCATTAACCTTAAAAAAACATCAGTGTAGGGTATACCGGGAACACTGATACCCTACACTGATATTTTTTAAGGGTGAAGTGCCATTGCCCGGAATATATTTGCTCGATACTCCAAAAAGCTCATGTTTTTTTCTAACCTATCGTCAGTATGTATTAAAATATCAAATAAATGTAATTATATCCTTGAATAAATTAATATCAAATCGGATGTAATAAATATTTCGGACTTTCACCAAAGCGACTATGTGATTGTCAACATTCACCGGTGAAAGTCAACAACCACCGATTTCGGTAATTCACAGCAACATGCACATCATTTACATAACAACCTCGTCAAGACACTTATTTCATACTTTGCCTAAATAGCATCCGGCATTCTATAGAATGAATAGGCATTATATACAATGCCAAAGGAAAGAATGTAATATTTCTAATATTTCATACTTTGCCTAAAAACGTCCGGTATTATATAGAATGCCTAGGCATTCTATATAATGCCGGCGTTTCATACCCTGCCGGTAACATATACTTTAAAAAATCTGATACGGAGTGTATTTTAAACATGCATGTATTGATTATTGAAAAAAAAAACAGTATGAATTCCTTATTAGATTCATTAAAATTATTTGAAGTTATTTAAAAATGTTTAATACTCAATTTTCAGTTACTTAGCGCAAACAAAAGTTAATCCGGCATACTTAATAAGGATTAAAACTTCAATAGACATAATATTTAAATACCATACTTCCTGGTTATGATTATTTAAAAATTTAATTCTCTTAACAATCTATTAATGGTAATAAAATAACAATCAATATTTGTTTTTAAAACTTTTTAAGATGGCATTGTAACAAGATTTAAAGCATTTAATATGTCTTCTTCAAATTTGAAATATTTTCACATTTCTAAAACTATTTGCGTAGTTTTAATGAAGTATATAATAATATATTCGTATTTATTTCTTAACAAATAGTAATTTAAATTCGAATTTAAAAGTAGTTTAAAGTTATTTTACTATGGAGTTCATCAAATATTTTTTGTCCTTAGTTACATTATTGTATATCAACGAGATATTTAACATATTCTAAACTAAACATATTCTGCAACTGAAATTCGAAATCAAAAATGATATCTTATTGCAATATATTTTAAAATATCATAAGAGAAGAATACAATAATGTGTTCACGAGATTATAATTCTTTATTTGAATAATTACTATTAATTATAAGTGACCACTTTAAAAATCACGTCTTTAATGCTAAAAAAGTTATTTTATTTTATTTATATGAGAATTTGATTGAATATTTGAAAATAGCAAAATATCTTTTTTAGAGAATTAGCGTAGATGCGTTTCCTTTTTGCTCTAATTTTTTTTTAAAAATTTACCAGAAGAAAAGGAAATAAATGTTAATTTTTAAAATTTCCGTTCACAGTTGTACGTTTTCTCAAACTATTTGCGTGAAAACAGACTGGCCCAATCCCCGATAGCTCTTTTATGCGTCTTTATGTAAGTTCTACAGCTGAAGTTTTCAACAAGTAATCTGTAAGCACGCATTGTGAACAAAAATGTAAGTAACTTACATTTCCATATCTTTGCTTGCCAAAATAACATGCTTGTACCAACACGTATTCTTAGACATGCACAACAAATTCAAGCACTTGAAATTGACTGTTAAGTTTAAGAAGGCTTCATTCTAGATTCAAGAATTTGTAATTACATTATAATACTAATCATCGTTTTTCATTGTCTGTAATTTAATATAATGCATCTAAAAAGGTCCCAAATAAATTCTTAATCGTAATCCGGTGGATGACTTAAGCCATTTGCAATGCTGTTTTGTGTTCATAAATAATATATATTTTTATAACATTTTGTTTGTTATGTGGTCTTTCTCATACATATGTTATTGCACAGAATGCCATTGAAACAAAGAAAATATTAAATTTGAGAAAAAAATATTGTAAACATTAATTTTGTACTTCAGAAACAAATTAATGTATTAAAACACTTATTAACGTAAATTAAAGTAAAGCATTTTACGTTTTACAAGTTTTATGCATTTGCATTTAATCAAGCATTTCTACTACATTTCTCATATCTTCTTCTTTTTTCTATAGCATTTCCATTCAATTGCATTCCTTTATCATTTTTATTGTTTCAAATATAATTCTTTCATAATATAATAATCTAACGCAATAAACATAAAAAAATAAAAGTAATATTAGATAGATTATTAATGAAGTTATAACAGAATAAAAATTTACGCGAGTAAGGCTGCATTTATCCTTGAACTTTACAGACACTGATTAAGGATCAAAGGTGGAAACATTTAATTAACCTTTTAGTTGTTAATCCTATTTCATTAAAAAATCGATTATTTTTACTGTAGGCAAATCAAACAATTTGAGAAATAACTAAACGAAGGAGCTAAATGAACTAAATGAAAAAGCGAATATTAAGGTCATGACTGAACCTTTCCTTAAATAATACTACAAACAGCATTACTATAACAACTATATAAGCAATTACAACATTATAATTAACAATTTTAACGTTATATAATGTTGGATATACACTTATATAATATTGGATATCCAGCATTGTATATAATTAATCTGATTCATATAGTGTGCTAACAATTAATTAAGCTCTATCGTGCTAACAACTAGATGTTATAGATATTAGCAAATCTCTCTGAAGCTGTCATGGGGTGTTATAACTTTATGGTATGAAACATTATCTAAGAGAGTATTTATCTATTTGAGAATTTAGGCTACAGTAACAAATTCATGAAAACTAGTCAATATGATTAAACTTTATATTTGCAAGTTCATATATTTAAAATATTTCCAACTAATGTAATAATTAATTCATATTAAAGCACAAATTGTAGCATAGTTCAAAACAGTATGGTACTCGTGTCTTATAAGCGCAATATGCCACTTAATTTTAATGAGGTGAATTACAGTGAATTTTGAATGTTATTAAAATTTCTTTATTTTTAACAAGTTACGAAGTAGTAAGAAACAAGTAATATATAAAACAAATTTAAGTCAATTCCTAATTAGGTAAACAAAGACAAATTTTCTTTTAGTTGCTTTTTATTAAATTATTACAATTATTATAAATATGTATATACATATGACAGAATCACAATATTAAGTGACAAAATATAAAGCAAATTTCCTTACAATTTCCATTTTATTTTCTATACATGGTGTTGGATTATTTTTGTTTGTTGCTATTTATTATTATGAATTTTACGAAAACATTAAATATTTGTAGAATGAGAAGAAATTCTTAGACTCGTTCATTTCGATGAATAAATCCTTATCCCTTTTAAATTTGCCTGTGATTCCTATTCCATTAATTTAAATTAAAGTTTAATAAATGTCTCATATAGTGGAAATTTTTTTCTCCCAAAACTAAAGTTAATTATTTGAATTTAATTATTGAATTAATATTTGCAAGAAACTGTATCAGCATCAAGCGCCATCCCCTAAAATTTAAAAAAAATGTATTTCAACTTCAGTGGACGTATAAAAAGTATTTTATTAACGATTGAAAATTTGAACAAGATATATAAATTTATATAGGGTGAGTATAAACTAATAGGCGAAATAAATCTATCATTAAACGCCAAATTGTTATAATCTATCATTAAACGCAATAAATCTATCATTAATCTCTATTGAAAAATAATATCTATCATTAAACGCAACTATCAATGATGAATTTTATATCACTGCTGAAAAGGAGCATAAGGGCATAAATACTTTATATTAAACATATTTACACTCGTTCAAGCGCCTTATTGAACTTATAACTATGCTGTTTTGCTAGCAGTATTTTTTCCTAAATACGGTTAACAAAACAGCACAGTACCATCTATGAAATTCAAGCGATAGCTTAATCCCGCCTAATGACCCTTTATAGACTTTCCCACCTGAAAACGTTGATAATAATGCTTCAAACCCAAAGTACAATTGTAAATTGTAACAATTTCAATGTTGTTAATTAAGCAAAAGAATTAAAATTAAATTTTTAAAAAAAATGATAAATAAATTGTTGAGATCCATTGTGCTGGGTGAACTATTCAGATAAGAAATATTCATAAGCATACTTGGGAACATTTTTAATTTTTCCATCAGAGTAATAATTGCATATGACCATATATGGCAGTACTTTTACTTTCGTTACTTGTACCGCCGGTACAAGTAAAAAGTACGTATACTTTTATGTA
>NC_092213.1:52773382-52782984 GCF_043381705.1 Parasteatoda tepidariorum | reverse complement strand
CAGCTCGATCCCCGGACTTGAATCCTATCGAGCACGTTTGGGATGCTCTAGGGAGGCGTGTATCTGCCATCAATCCGCCCCCTCAGACCCTTGCCACGCTTGCAACTGCTTTACAAGAGCAATGGCTCTCACTTCCTATTGAACTGATAGACCGCATAATTGAAAGCATCACACATCGCTGTTTGTGCTGTATTGCTTCTAGAGGCAATCATATTCCATATTAAAGGTACTTTTTCTATTGCAAACCGATACTTCCAATTTGTTTATTTTATACATGTGCTAATTTCTATACTACTATTAATGTCTGATAATTTCTTTTTATGTTGTTTAATACCTTACTATGTGTTGTATATTGTGGGTAAGTTTCATAAAATTCCATGTGTAATTTCTTGAGTTATCGCGATTTTTGTGAATTTTCCTTAATTTATGATAACCAGTGTATATATATATATATATATATATATTACGAACTTAGACTGGATAGAACTTTTTTTCCTTTTCACCAATTTTATTGAACTTTTTGATTATGTTTAATCACCATTATTTTTTGCATCCCTTGTGAATATATTAGGGGGATCGGAAAGTAACGTTTCGGAGCATTAAATATTTGTTAGTTTTAAAAACCTCTTCATTTTTTTCATCCGTTTCAATTCATTTTTGTACCGGTATTGAAAGATTGTTGCTAACGAGGGTGAATACATTATTAATTAAAAATAAAGTCTTGATAACAAAGATCAAATGTAACGAAACGACATTACTTTCCGGCCCCCCTAATATTCTAGCCTTTCCTCCTGACTCGGTAGATAACAATTAGCTTCAATCGGATAAAGAATCAGGATCTAGATTTGGTAAATTTTCTGGACAATAGCCTAGAGTAATTACATTGTAAATGCTCAGCATGTATTGTTAATTGACATTGAAGCTTGTTGAGCAAAGGTCAAATCTCGTGCTACCAAAGATAAACTTTCAAGCTTCGGATTACTTCGAAATAATTAGCTGGAATTGAACGGTGTATCCTTCCCCAATGCTGCAAATCTAAATTAAAGATTATATTAAATCACTAATTAATTTTGACATTATGCGCACTAGAGAAATACCGAAATTTAACCAGCTCTCCCTGGCTGTGGAAAGGTATATCAAACCTCAAGCAGAAGATTTGAATAACGTCTGTGGATATAAAAACTAGAAATGAATATCATTTTTGAAACACTAAAATTAATATCAGTTAAGCCTCATTTTTCCACAAAAAAATCAGACTTTATATGTGTCAAGCATGTAAAAAAGAAACCGTTACAATATAGCAAGTTAAAAAAAATATCACTCTATAGAATTATTTTGTTAAAAGTTGTAAATATAATGCACAATGAAACATTTCGCTGAAAGAATAACTCATTGATATCCTCTATCTAGTCTTAATACTTGCATTTTTGAAATCATTCTGTAGGATTGCCATATTTATTTAAGAATGATTTTAAAATTATAATGGCTTTAAATAAAGGCAAATACCGTTAACATCCTACTCTCGTTGATTTAAATTTTGCATGGTTAACAAAGACATCGTTTCCAAAAGCTGCAAGCATAATGTTTTAAATTGTTCTAACAGTTTACCACGTAAAACCTTGTAGAACATTTGCTACTAAACGAAAGATGGTTTTCATAGAGTTAGTATAGAACTGTTTCCATGTTTTTGTCCGACTCCTGTATATATGATAATTAAATAATCAATATCTGACGACAAGAAATATTGTTTATATGACATATAAACTTAATGAACTGCCAATCAAAGCAGTTTTCTTAGTCACCTGTGTTTTAATCAATTTAAACTATTAATTTTTTTTCCATGAGAACTTAAAATATTAATGGGAAAATTGTGTTGATCATGCATTAAAAATTAACGAAATATGATCTCAGGGATTTCAGGAAAAGTGTTGTTATACCAGATAATTGAAAGTAACTTCACTACTTATTAAAAAAATAACAATTTCAACAAAGAAATTAAATAACAAATATAATTTTATAATTTCCTAAGTAAAAAATAAATTTGCAAACTGTGATCCACTAGTGAGATATTTTTGAATTGCAATTAAACTTTGTGCTGAATGATTATTCTTTAATCATCAATGGTACTAAGAAAAAAATTTGACTTTTTTGAAAGAAAAAAAACAAGCAATATTGCTAAAAACTGAAATTAATTTATATTAATTAATACGTTTGACATATCTTAGTGTCTTATGTTCAATGCTTTAGCGTATGCTTTATAAAATATTCAACATGTTGTATTTCCATACAAGTTTTTAACTTTTGGCTCAGAATATCATTGTTATATTTAGTTGAGGAAATTTATTTCAGATTCGAAATTTCGAGAAGTTTCTACATCAAAATGCAAAGCATTAACAAACATCTGGTGCCATGAGAAAATGTTTTCCACTGAACAAAAAGAAAATAAGTCAACAGCAGGCTTGGGAATTTTCAAACGGTTTATCTCAAAGAGCGTAATGCATGTATGCATATTCATTAACCAACAACAATTTTGGACGAGCGAATGCATTGATTGCAGATGCTGATAGCTATTTACTAAGTCCGTTGAAATTCTTTTGAAAAAATACAGTTTAAAAGGATGAGCAAATAAACAAAATATTGATCGCCTTACTTCAAAAGATGTAGATGAGTATAAATTCATAAATAAACAGTATAACTATTACATGTGTTCTCAAAATAGGCATAATGCATTACATAGTTTTTTCTACTCGTTTGATTATAAAAATATAAATACACAAAATATGTTAAAAATAATTCCATTTAAATATAACTATTAAATATACCATTATTAAATATGATTTTATATAGTTTGATGTTTTAAGCCAGTTCTTAATACAATTCTGTTAATACAAAGCGATTGATTAAATGTTTTAAAATATTTAATCTTATCTTTAAGAATGAATGCACTGGCATCACAGCACAAAAACATGATGCAATGTCTCGTAACGGGTAACATCATTGATATAAATCAGTCAAAGGAATTTATTTCAGTAGGAAGACTTCAAAAAGTTCTCTACGTGGAAGAGCTAAGCATTACCAAACATTTGATGCTAAGATGAAAAATTTTCCACAGAACAAAAAAGAGGAAGTCGATAGCTGGCTAGTGAATTTCTGTATGGCTTATCTTAAAGGGCGTAATGTATATATAAATAATCATTAAAATACAACAACTTCACTGAACGACTGAATTGATTGCAGATTCTGACGGATATTTACCAATTCCAATGAGATTACTTTCTGAAAATAAACAAAATACAGTTTGCTTTATTTCAATAGATGCGATGAAAAACTTATTAATTGGAAAAAACTTATTAATTGGAATTTTATGTTTATGAACGTACGAAACATGATACAGTGCATTTACGTAAAAAGACAAAAACACGATGCAATGTTTTTGTTATTTGATGCGAAATATCACTGATATTAATCAGTCGAGGAAGTTTATTTCAGTAGGGAAATTTCAAGAAGCTCTCTTCATCGAAATGCAAAGCATTACCAAACATCTGGTGCCGTGAGAATAAGTTTTCCACGGAACAAAAGAAAGGAAGTCGACAGCAGCATTTCCGCATTTCCGGACTGTCTATCTTAAAGAGCGTAATGCATATATGCATAATCATTAACCAATTACTCCAGTGGTCGATTGAATTAATAGCAGATGCTGATGGAAAAGTATTAAAAGAGGTTCAAATGATTTTGCAAAAGACAAAACTTAAGAACGATATACAAATAAGCTATATTTAAAAAGAAAAAAATTATAATTTATTTAAATATGATTTTTTTAAGTATATTCATTTTTGATATAAGTTTTTTGACCAATTGAATTAGTAAATATTTATTAAATAAATAATTTTAATACAATATATTATAAATACAATTGATTTGTCGTATACAATTAATTCGATCGTTATAAATACAATTAACTCGATCGTATAATATTAATTGATGATATTAAATTGCATTTAATTCTTTCTAAAACGAAACTATCAATGCTGAAGGAAAATTTTGTTTCAAGCAATTTTTTTTCTTTTTACGCAATTGATCATTTTTGTAAAATGTAATTTTTCCATTCATTAAAATAATTAAATTTTTTTTTAAACTGGAGAAAAAAAGCCGATCCTATGATAGAATATGCATAACATATATTAATAAAAAATTATAAGTTCAGTTTAAATTTATTCAACAGGAACAACCGTTATCTTTTACTTTGCAGCAAATAGCGTTCGAATTTCATCGCCAGAAAGCTTCCATTGGAAGCCAAAAAATGGTAGTAAAAAGAAGAATAGAGGAAAAATGTAGGTCTGATGTAGTAATGCAATGCAGTAAATGTATTAGAAAATTATTTTTTCTTATCTTGTTTTTTGGGAAGTGTAAAAGATACGTGAACTATCATGACTTATTAATAGCTATAGCATGCATACAGGACTGACAACAAGCAAGTTGTTTAGTTGTCAATAAACTAAAAAATTATAAAAGAACCAGAAAAATGAAATAATTTTAAGTATAATAAAAAAAACTGAAGAATCGAAAGTATTAATTTTTGCTCAGAGGGATTGGGGCCCGTTAAAAGTCACCATGTTTTGTTTTGAATTTTTTGGGTGCTCTGAACTCAGTCAATTGGCTTCTAAATATCGAAACAATTTATCATATGTCCTAGCAATTGATTAATGTCTCATTTCTCGTAGCATGAAAACAATCCTCCATTTCTCCTATGTAGCACACGAGTAAACTCTGCAATTTTAATAGGAGACATTGCGCCGACTTTTATTTAAACATGACTTCCTTCATGAAGGACTTCCAGTGTATGGACTGATAGCCGAGGTCCTTAGGTTGTGAGAAAACATTAATTTCCATGTTCTTAACATTACTTACATTACATTGCTTGCATTACATTTTAGTACTTGATTTACATTAAAAATTCAGTGGACGAGCTGCGAAAATCGAGGCACTTTTATGGAGAGAAAAAAAAGCAAGTGAAATAAAATAGCCCTGTTTTAAGTTTTACTCGCTTGTTCATTTAAGTACACACTGCAACACTGCTCCTCTAATAATAGCTGGAATATCAGCAAGAGTACGATACTCTTTTCTCTCCGGTCCTTCTTGGGCACTATCTCTATTATCTCTTTACCTTAGATGTCACGAAAGAAATTCATCAAGAATGGAAGAAAGCTTTAAAATAATAAGGAAAAAATTTTACTTAATATTTGTACTAGCAGCGGCTTTGAACCGGCAAACTTTTGATCGAGAGCTACATGGTCCTTCCCATCGTGAAGCTAAGACATGGTGGAGAGGACAATTTACTTTTCAACTATATCCCCTTCAGTCGAAAAAGTTTTATAGTTTCAAGATATTCTCTTAATTTGAAATATACTCTATGGTAGTGGCTTCCCGGGGACCGCATCCGGTCCGCGAAGCCTTTTTTTGTGGCCCACGAACTAAAATATATTAGTTGCCATTTTTTTGAGGACAATTTTCGTTACAAAAATCTATATGTGTATAAAATACTTTTCTCGTTAATAAAAA
Source organism: Parasteatoda tepidariorum (assembly GCF_043381705.1). Taxonomy (NCBI): domain Eukaryota; kingdom Metazoa; phylum Arthropoda; class Arachnida; order Araneae; family Theridiidae; genus Parasteatoda; species Parasteatoda tepidariorum. The sequence continues at coordinate 52,777,425 of NC_092213.1, read as the reverse complement.
CCTAATTTATTCGTTTCTGCGAAATTTATCATTCCAACGGTGCAAACAAATTTATTTCTCAGGTTTTGAATCCAAGAAAATATTTATTCAAATACAAAAATAATCGTTTATGTTGCTCTTTTTCATTTCATTTTTTTCTGTATTTTGTGAATATAATTTAGCATGTGTGTATCAAAAATTTTCTCGATGAAATTCTCCGATTTAACTTTTTAAAATCACTCATTTTGGACGAAAATATTTACACACACATTTATAAGTTTTAAATTTAAAATGTAAGTATCTAATATTCTCTGGTGGTCTGGTGGTAAGTACCTAATATTCTCTGGTTGGTGGTCTCCCCCGTCCTTATGTAAGTTGGAAAGCCCTGCTCTATAGCATCAAGATATCTCCTTCAGCTTTAATATGGCCCATAGATTCAAGATATCACCTTTAGGAATCTCTATTAGAAAGCAATAGCGTCATCAAATAAAACAAAAATCATGTGATTCAGAGGATTATAAATTAAGTTAATATCGATTGAAATTGATGTCCGGTAGTCTGAAGGTGATGTGCATCGTAATTTTTTTGGGGGGATGGGGAGAATAACTTAGAAACCATTGAAAACCCCTCAAATCGAATAACATATTCTATTCCCGTGCTTTCAAACAGTAGAAAATTAGTATTCTTATTAAAAATTAAAGTATTATCTTAGTGACATTTCTTAGTTGGAAATAAGTTTCGTTACGCTATGTCAAAGTGAAACTATACGGAGACATTGATTCCGTCCACGAAGTTAAATTGAGGCCACAGGTGTGTAATATGTTAAACACTTGAAAGTTTCATTAAAGCTATTTCCTTCCCTGTTTTAATTGAGATATTAGGAAAAGAAATAATTAACCGTTATATCTCTCCTCTTAGTACAGTGCCTCTATTATGAATAAACTTTACCAAGAACATGGCAATTATATTATATGTTCTAGCTCTATTCTATTTGGCAAAAAGCATTGTTTTAAAAGTCTGAAATTTGCCAAATAAATGATAAAATCAATGGCATGTTCTAAAGTATAGTCTGGTAATTTTATCCTAATTCTTTAAAGCATGGCGTAAAAACCATTTTTCTGTTATTTTTTTTTTCTTTTACAAAATATACCGGCAATAAAAAACAGTTTTGAAAAGCAGAATTTAAAGTAATTTCTCATCATAACGAAAAGGAAGAAATATTATCAAATTACCAAACTTGTTAAGTTTTTCGTTTAAGACGAAATTTTGCTTTATACAAATGAGTGTTTTAGAGCATACCGTATTTCAGAGCATATTTAGAGCATACCGTATAAAAGTATGATTTAGTTTACTTAAGATGTTTGTAAATTTTGTCAATATGATAGAATTTATTTTCGATTTTAATTAATAGGATAAAATAGGTATTGTACATAGATAGTTCATTCTAGCTCCCATTTTGATTTTAATATTTATACACTTCCTAAATAAATGTAATTTTTTAATTTCAATGTATTGTAAAATAAAATCTTGTTTATGTTCTGAAGGAATCTGCTATTTTAATCCTTTCCTTAGTAATACATTTATTAAACCATGTCCTATAATACAACGTAAAAGAATTTAAAAAAAACAGCTTAGCTAATTTGGAATCTATCCAAAAAGTAGCAGAGAATTCAAAAAGAAAAGAAAAGAAACTGCTTTATTTTAGTTTTTATATGCAAATAGTAAACATTCTATCTGGTTCTTTAACTTGCATTTTAAAAGTTTTCTTGCCGCAGACGTAAACATACCATTCGACATTAGGGGAAAAAATGGTTCGATATTAGTGTAAATTGAAATACGTGCCATATTAAATATTTTTTTTATTTATTCCTAAACATTTTTAAGGAAATGCAATGGGCGGGCATCTGATATATTAGTAAATCTTTCAAATAAGCAGTTTACTAGTTTTGCTTACTACCGCAATATAAGTTCTATTACGAAATGTTATGCTTACAAACGGGGAAATAAAATGTAATGTATTAATGTAAGTCGTATTGAAATGGATGAATCTAGAGCAATACTTTTTCTTAGGTTTGTATGAGTTTAAATAATTTTGAATTTTAAACTTTATTTAAACTAATTATATTGTCATTTTTAAACCAAAAGTTTAGGAAAAGAAGAGAATCAGTGACAAAAAAATCGAATCTTTACCAGTAAAATGAAACAAAATTGCCACCATTAACGAAATTTTTTTCAAGAAATAAATTGTGTATATAATAAAAGATATTCTTATTTTTAAGCTGGCTTTCACTTAAGTGTTAATTATTGCTAATATAATTATTAATTGTGAGGACCTGCTTCTTGTCCAATTATATCCGTTTATTTACAAATTTAGAAAGCATAGTTGCCGACCGGTCTGTGTAGGGGGCAGGGAACTGTCTTTGCATCAGAAAGGTCCTGGGTTCGAATCCTGCGCAAGGCATGGATGTTTCTTTCTCTCTCTGTGTTTTCGATGTCCTTTCTCCTTTGTGTGTGAATGTGACCCGTCCTATAAACGGGTTGTGTGAATGGCGTGGGAGAAGTCGAATTCCTCGCCATAGATGGCGCCACTGAAAAACAGAAACAATCGCACCCCCACTGCAAAAACAGGCATGCAACCAAAAAAAAAAATAAAAAAGAAAGAGACTATAGTTAAAAAAAATTTTTCCAAACTTTAATTTTTTCAATTTTTTTGCAAACTTTTATTTTAATCTTTTTTTCGGCCAATAAGAATCGCTAAACGTTTGAAATTTGTCACTTTAAACTGCAACGTTGAAATGCAGAAAATGTTTCGATCATTTTTAAATTAAAATATTTGAAAAAAGAAATATTTGTAAGCATTTTTTTCAGAGTTCTCATCAATGAAACCGTTACCGTATACATTACATGTTTCTTTATTTGCGATTTATGGGAACATGGAGCTATTTAAATAAGTATTTCCTTCTTTTGACTATATTTCCAACTAAGCAAGAAGTCTTTTGAACTTTTTATCTTAGCGTTTAGTATAATTTGGTATCGCCAAGAAATGTATAGTAATCAAGATTTCAATTCTCAAAAAAACTCTGACACGTATAATCAACAAGTAGTAGAAACAATCATATTTTTTATGCATAGAACAATACTGTTAAATTAATACACTTAAATAAGGTTCCATTTGAGTTAATGTTTAAAAAAAGGAAAACAATACTTCATTTGTCTAGGCAACAATATTTCAGTTCTCTTCCCTTTCTTTCCTGTACTTCCCTCTCCCACCTAAAAGGAGGGTATTAACCAGTTTACCGCTATGTAGAAACTTTTTTCAGGTGGTAGGGAAAGTCTTTTTAACTTATTTTTATCTTGTTGTTATTTGCGTCTTTACTTGATATTTTTTACATAATGATGAACTTATTTTGAGTTTGAATTTTAAATTTGACATACATATTTTTACTTCATATCCTAATTAAGAAAATGAGTACATCTCAAAAAACTTAAAATAATTCATAAAAATAATTTTTATATGGTTATTTTTATAATTAACTAGCTGTACCCTGCGTGCGTTGCAACGCTTTCAGTTTGAATTTTAATTTTGTATTTAAGTGTGTAAATGAGATTTGCGATTATGATTTGAAATGCAAATTTTTTTAATGGTGAAAAAAACCAGTGATAGTCTCAGCAGTTAATTCTCTAGAATATCGTTAGTGCATTTTCAAACAGACATGTATGGTGATGCACACGGACCATGAAACATATTTTAGACAATGATCTGACATAAGACTGGATCTATGGCGACATCAGGAATTTCTGCTGATATCTGATCAGTTTGGCATGGTGGGATTTTTTCAATAAGCCAAATCAAAATGTGTGCCTGTGGCGATCCTCTTTTTTGCCATTCAATAGAGTACATCCAACACCGTGTCTCTCTAAAAACATGACGCTTCACAATGAAATCAAGTAAAGATTTTAATTTTTGTTTGAACTTACGTGCTGTAATATCATGACGATCCGATTATGATTGTCCTGGTAACAAAAGCTCTTTAATTTCAACCCAAGCAGAATTGCATGTAAAT